>NW_026110530.1:82500-152500 GCF_024679095.1 Eriocheir sinensis
TGGAAATTGTGAACTTTTAAGTTCATGTAACAAACAAGGTTTATTATATTTAGGGGAGGCGGTGGCTGGAAGGATAGCGAGACGGCCCCGCGTCCAGGAGGACGCGAGTTCAATCCCCGACCGGTGCCACCATGCTGGGATTTTTCAGCCGCCGCCGAGTGGCTTAAAACTACCCACATGCTGTCCAGAAGACCACCTATCAACCTGGACTCTAGATTCTAGGATCAAAGATGAGCTCCGGGAGGGCAGCTTGAGCTAATGCAAGATGGCGCCACTATAAGCACTCGCCTGCGCCAGAACGGGCTGGGCCGACCATCAGGACCCACCGGAAAGAAGCCTTGGACCGACCATCAGGATCCACCGGGAACAAGCCTACCGGCGCAATAGGCCGCGACGTAAAAAAAAAAATATATATATATATATATATATATATATATATATATATATATATATATATATATATATATATATATATATATATATATATATATATATATACAAAAAGGTTGGATACTTCAGATGTAAAAGATTTTTGGATATAACATCACCCCCTTCCTCCATATTGGTTCTTTAAACCAAGGGTTGACTACAGCTGATTATTATTTGCGGCAGGTTTCATGACACTTTTTTTAATGCAAAGCATCTGGAAATCAGTGATCATTACAAGGAATACTTCTCATGAGTAGCTACTAAATCTTGACAACCTAGAAAGATGCACCATCAGACTGTAAAGGATAGATATATTATAAGACATAGCTACATTGGTGGATCCAAGGGGGGCCCAGGGCCCCCTCCCCCCCCCCCATGGTCCTGATTGATACAGGAAAACTAGCTCAAAAGCGCGCTGCGGCTAAAACAATGCTTTGCCACAAAGTCCAGGCCGTTATACCCATTGATTTAGGTCACTCCACCAGTTTTTCAAGACTAGGACTGCCGGGAATGACTAATCGGTAATGCTAATGCTCCTTCCACCGGCAAAAAGTCTGACGTCCCCCCCCAAACTCATTTCATGGATCTGCACCCAAAGACATACCGTAACATGGTTCAATGATCATGGACAAAAAAAAATGTTAAGACAATCAATATCCAATCATTTCAGGATACAGAAATCAGCATCCATATGAAGGAATTCTACAACTTAAAAGTGATGTTGAGCAGGGCATGTGTTAAGTGACTTGCACAATCTATTTTGTGAAGTCATAATTAGATTAATAACACAACAATCAACAAACATTAGATGAAGTATTCATACCAAAATCAGTACATGAAGTTGGTGCACTGCAATGGGGAGCACATTCCTGCAGTTCAGCTAGAGGGTTGAATGCTGCCATGTACTTCAGGGGGTGGCTAAATGTCTTCACCCTTAGCCTCTTTCTTGGACTCTCCCCTTCAGCTGCCACATTCTCTTGGATGATATCGAACGTGTTCGGATCTGTTGGGATGTGGTTGTGTTAGATGTGCAATAACATACGACAGCGGAACATGGAAGGAAAGAGTATGTCCACACGGTTAAATACAGAGATGAGGATTGCACTGCATTAGTTAAGTGATTACAAGATGTAAATTGAAATTCTTTGGATACTGAAAGGATGTACGGGGACAACTGGGTGAGAAGGGAGAGAGATGCAGATTTTGATGTTATATAGCTAGTTACACCAATGAAGACTTAGGACATACACATTCAGAAAGATCACAATTTTGGCTGCTAGACGGAAAAGCACTAGATGTCAAAGTGCCAGGACATTGAAGGAATTAATAATAAGAAAAGCAATAATAATTAATGAATATAAATATATTTCTGCTATTTTTGTTTATCTTAATACTAGTATTAGAATTTTTAAACACTAATAATATAATAAATTAATATTGATAAATTAATGAAAATAAATACATTTATTGTACTAATACTACCACTAACAATATTAACAGCACTGCACCTAATAGACTGAGCAATAAACTGAGTCTGAAATATAACCATAATTGAAATGTCTCTGTCTGAATGTTATGTGAAGCTTGCTCCAAGCACCGTGATAGGATTGGCATAGATGCATGCAGGTTGCTGAGATTCTTACAGTCACCAGTCACTTGTAGATATGGCACCAAAATGTGTTGGAAGCATTGGCGGCCAACTTCTATTTATTTAATTATTATTTTCTTTAAACAAAGGAGACAGCTCAAGGGCAACAATGCGTACTAGATAAAAAAGCCCCACTACTCACCACTCCCAAACAGACAAAAGTAGAGTCTTGATACACTCTTCTTGAAGGTCAAATTATAGGCATGAGGAAATGCAGACGAAGGAAGGCTGTTCCAGAGTTTATCAGTGTAAGGGATGAAAGAGTGGAGATGCTGGTTAACTTTTGCATAAGATGTTTGGCAAGATAGAACATGCAGTAATTGACTTAAATTAGAAAAGTATAGATTTAGGAGGGAAATGGGCAGGCATTGGTTTAGTAATAGGGTGGTGGGGGAATGGAATAGACTCAGCAATCACATAGTGAGTGCAGGGACGATAGCTTGTTTTAAGAGTAGACTGGATAGCTACATGGACGAGGCTGACTGGTGGTAATGGGGAGGAATCTGGAGCTGCCGTGTGTAGGCCATTCGGCCTCTTGCCGCGGGAGGAGGGGAGGCATGCAGTTAGCAAGTTCAGAACAGCTGTCACCGTGAAAATGATTAGAATTTCTATATTATCATTATTTATATATATCACTTACCCCGGTTGGCATCCTTCCATAATAAATGTTGCTTCACACCAGGCTGTGTCCTCTTTATTGTAATGCCGGGATGTGAAGGCAGGAGAAGAACCTTAGAAGTATAAGGACAAGACGTAGTTTAAGTCAATATAAGTGAGCCTAAGTAGTTGTAAGTAATTATAAGTCACTGTAAGACCATCATAGATATGTAAAAATGTAAGTAGGTATTCTTAATCACAACCCATAACAGAATACATCCCCCCCCCCCCCCCGACTACAATTACACCATATGGCGCGCGCAATACCACGCCAAGACTTTCCCGCCAGAGAACTCAGCGTCTATCGTCCCTCCCTTTCCCCCCCTTCCCCCTACCAGCGCACGCACCTCGGAATTGTTACCAGCCCTTACTTGTCAATCCCCTATCAGTTAAAATCATCCACCCTTGCAAGATTTTTTCCGCTGCTCCACATGAAATTTCGTCACCTTGCACGTTAAGAAACCATACTACCCTACCCTAGTCTTCCCTTCATTTTGAATTAAAACGTGATAGATTATAAATTAGCTACTTGGGCCCCTTGTCTGCGCGACGGGGCTGCCCCAGGACGGGTATAAAAACACGGAGCAGCGTTTTCCCTAAAGCCCCAAATACACTGCCGAATTTTGGCCACGAACTTGACGCCGAATCATTTCGTGAAAAAATTCGGCGACCGGTTCGCCGACATGACCAAGATTCTTACAGTTCGTGACCATTCGGCGACATGTCGGCGACATGTCGGCGAATGCTCAAGACAATTCATGGACAGTTCGGAGACATGTCGCCGATTATTCGGCGTCCATGTCGGCGAGCTCAAAATCTGAAATTTTAACTTTTTTTTTTTTTGTCGCGGAATAACTGGCGACAAGTCTCCGAGTTGTCTTCGCATGTCTCCGAAGTGTCGGCGACATGTCGGGGACAATTCTCCGACAGTGCCAAGATTTCTGACGGCTGACTATCTGATGCCCATGTGGCATATAAAAGCTCGGGAATCCGCGCCTACCTCATGGACTACTACAACACCCGGGGAGCAGTGGCCTGACGGGACAGAATTGTGGGCGAGTAAATAGTACCATGTGTGGTAATATGTGTGGTAATATGTATGATAGTATGTGTAATAAAATGTATAAATGTGACTTGTTTTTGTTTTGCTCTCGTATAAAATATTTTAGAATGAATGAATGTTTACGTAATATCAGTAAACAAACCAGTAACTGAAAGAAGAGATAAATCTAAATAACTGAAAATGAAACAAAGGTTAAATAATGGCAGAATAATGATATTGAGAAATAAATAAAGTAATAAATAGTAGATTAATTATGAAATAAATGAAAATGTTAGTTCCATACCTATTTTATATATTCAGATTCTTCTTGTTTTTCATATTTTCTTGTTTACTATTTATTATTATAGTATTATTTTATTCCATATATATATATATATATATATATATATATATATATATATTTATATTTATATTTATTTATAGATAGATAGATAGATAGATAGATAGATAGATAGATAGATAGATAGATAGATAGATAGATAGATAGATAGATAGATAGATAGATAGATAGATAGACCCCCGTGTACACCTCCCACCGCGACCCGTTTGCCGTGTCGTGATTAATTCGCCGAATATTCGGGGACATGTCCCCGAATAGTCTTGGCCATTCGGCGACATGTCGGACCCGAATAGTCGGCGACATGTCGGCGACAAATTTGCCAATAAAATTTGAATTTCAACGGTCAAAATTCGCCGACAATTCGCCGAACACCGCGAATCGGACGCCGAATTGTCTGCGACATGTCGGCGACATTTCGGCGACGATTCGGCGTCCATTTTGCATTCGTGCACATTCGGCGAACGGCCGCGAATTTTTCATGCAACATGAAACTTTCGTGGCGGTCGTGACCAACTGTCAAAAGTCGCGTGGTGGACGCAGACATGTTCCCGAACGGCCAAGAACAGGCAAGAAAGATGCCGAACTTGTTCGCGACACAGGATGACTTGCATATTCGCGCACATTCGTGAGACAAAATTCGGCAGTGTATTTGGGGCTTAAGCAGACTCGAGGTTCATCCGCTGTGTTTTACAGGTCCGGGCGACCCACTCCCTGCCACACACACACACACCACACACACACCTTCACGAACCAGTGTATCCATCCCGATGTGTTCTTTTAGTTGTTAACTTCAATAATCCTCTTCTTTCCGCGGTAGGAGCTGTAGGAGAGAGCCCTGTATGCGTTCTTGGAGCCATACCAGGGGTAGGAACGGGGAGTCGAGTCCCCCTATTGCGGGAAATATTGTGGGAGTATATAGGCCAGTAATCTGTGCTTTATCTGTAGTGTAAGAAGTGTTAGTGATACAAGAGGCTGTATGTTTGGTCCTTACGACGGAGATGGTTCAGTGTCGTGTAGGGGTTTTCCCGGAAATGTAACGTTTCCCCTCTCTGAGTCTCTTTTATACATCATATGTACCTGGTTTTACAATAATTGTACACCCGCACAAGGGTAAAGATCTCGTGGAGAATCCGCAGCCTTATTCTGGTTACCATTGTGAGAGGAGAAAACTAGAAATCAGTCGTGTGTCCATTCGCCCACTTTCGTCCGTTTCGGGTAAATCGTGCCTTCAATGAGGAATTAATTGTAAACCGTGTCGGCAGGTATGCCTATGTATTACCTTCTAAACTAAGTCACAGGAATAAATGTAAGCACTCCTATATATAGGCCTCTATTTCTTGTCACTCCCCGTTGTGAGATTTGTCCGGCCGGCTGTGAGTTAAACTAACCATTTACCGCCCCCGAGTCTGCCCCGCTCACCTCGCTACCCTGCCCAAGGGAGTCTCGCTCTGGGTCATTTTAATCCCTCATTAAATCCTTAGTCCTGTATATACACATACTCTTAAGGTTTACAGTGAGCTACCGGTGACATAGTTCATCGGTAGATCTCTGGGTGGTGGCAGCAAAACTACCCCCAGGGTGAGTCCCCCCTTGTTTTTCCCCAGATATCCATTAGTTGAACTTCCTTTTTTTTACATCATTTAGTGCCCCGAATTTCCGGGCACGACACTGGTGGCAGCGGTGGGATCCTCTCCTGTGGTACTGTTGTGTCACCCCGAGAGGGTAACAGGCAGAATGATGGCCCATGCTCTCCGAAGTTCATAGAAAACGGGAACTCAACACACAGAAATTAATCTAAATAGGAATGGGGAGCCGTGTAGTGACACGACTTGCCTGATGGGCGAGCCTCCCATAACCCACTTAGCCAGGGGGGTACCTCTTTGGCCGACTGGTAAAGGAGTGGCTCTCCCGTTACGCTGGTCGCGGGTTCGATCCCCGGCGCCGGCAAACCTTTCCTTGTCTGTATTAATTTCTCGTGTGTTTCGTTACACGCAGAGGACGTGTGGGAGTGTAGCAAAGAGTAAAAATTCTGGCATTTCACTGGTAGCAGCGGTGGGATCTTCTCCTGTGGTTCTGTTGTGTCACCCCGAGAAGGGTAACAGGTAGAGTGATGGCCCATGCTCTCCGAAGTTCAAAGAAAATGGGAACTCAACACACAGAAATTAATCTAAATGGGAATGGGGAGACATGTAATGCTGACTTGCCTGATGGGCGAGCCTCCCATAACCCACTTAGCCAGGGGGGTACTTCTTTGGCTGACTGGTAAAGGAGTGGCTCTCCCGTTACGCTGGTCGCGGGTTCGATCCCCGGCGCCGGCAAACCTTTCCTTGTCTGGATTAATTTCTCGTGTGTTTCGTTACACGCAGAGGACGTGTGGGAGTGTAGTAAAGAGTAAAAATTCTGGCATTTCAATCACCACAAAGGGACATGATTTGAAACTCCGGCTGGTAAACGTGGCGGCCACGGCGGTGCTATGATTTTTTAACAAGCCAGCGTTGCAATCGGAGCAGAGAAAGATATTGCTGCGAATAGCTGTATAATAAACAGTATGAGTTAGACCAAGATAATTATATTCACCCACTCTTTCCCCCTACAAACCAATGTAAATCATTACTGATGGAAGTCAGCGTGCGTGCTAAAACAATGAGTTTGAAAGAAAAACATGATAACATTGTTTTTAAAGAACGGCAGTAGGGCTCCAACCTTGGTTCATTCCAGTATGTATACAGAAAGGTTAAACACATAAAACATATCAAACCACTGGTCGCCTCCCACAAATGCAGAGAAAGTAATATAATTGCGGTACAATAATAGCATTACTCATGACATGCAGTCAGGCTATATCTACCTGGTAAAAAAATATATATATATATATATATATATATATATATATATATATATATATATATATATATATATATATATATATATATATATATATATATAATTCCTACTGTTCATTTTAATGTTTATCTCCCTATATTTTTTTTTATTTAAAATGGGAAATAACCAGACTGAAGAAAAAAAAGTAGCAACATTTGCTGCTTGATCCCATGTAGCAACACTGCTGATGGGTACTGGGTGTTGGGGATTGGTGTCTGGAGGGGGGGGAGGCGCCTGGATGTAAACAACGCTGCTCCTGCGCCATCTGTTGCAACCGACATACACCACCACCCCGCCCACGGTCTCCCATAGAGGCCCCCTCTCCTGTTCTATAGTCTCCTTGGTGACGGGGGAGTCGGGTGGGTGGCAGAGGGAGGATAATACAGCATTTTGCACTATAGATAAACACATATGAGGAATAGAAAAACAGTGGTCACCATTAATTTCACAGAGTCCCGAACTATACCACCGTAGCAATAAAGTTTGTCATTCACGCAAAATAGTTTGACATAACTACTGATTAGATCTTCGTTCGCCTCGTATTTTTCAATTATCCTTCGCTTATCCTCCTCCGATATGCGGCCGTTGCGACGACGACAAGGCATTGTTGCGCAAGGGAAACTGTACATAAACTGTTTTGAAAGTGGTTACAGGCCTTACAACGTACACTTGCCATTGGGGAAGGGGATGTAGAGGGTGAGGGAAGAGCGACGTAAGTTCGATGCTTCATATTCATGTTTTCCAATGAAGTTCCATTTTCTCTAAGTGTCAAATTAATGGTGTTTGTTGATGTAACATTTGTAGTATTGACGCCGCCCACGGTCTCCCATAGATGCCCCCTCTCCTGTTCTATAGTCTCCTTGCTTGTGACGATGGGACACCAAATAACACAACACCGGGTGCGTTCAGTACCATGGGATGCTCACAAACGAATATGGAATATCAAATTTGAGGCAGTGAATAATCATTTTTGGGGAAAATGAAATGATTTTACTCTTTGATATATTGATTTTTGAGTAACATAAAAAATAATAACCTAGTGTTTTAATGTTGATTATCTAAGTATGAAATCTCTTCACCGAAGATATTTCATACCCCGAAGTTTTTTCATACAACACCGGGCCACGCATGCGCAGTAGGGACACAACGTTCTTTTTTCTGAGAGGTGGAAAAAAGTAGCGATTATCGCTAGTTTGGTTACAAAAGTAACGGAAATACCGATATATATTTAAATAAGTAGCGGATGGCCAATAACCCGATTTTGTTATCAGCGATAAAGTATCGGGATAACTTATCGCGATAACGCCCAGCTATGATCATTAGTGGCCGTGCTGCAGAGGCTTATAGAGGTTTTGCAGTGACGTCACGAAATAGCATCGTCTGCACCTTGTGCCGCGCGTCGTCTGCAAACCCGCTGGTGGTCACCTCCCTAGCAGAGTGAGCAGGTGGACCACGTGTGACCCATCCCCAAGTCACTACCCGCGGGCAAATGGCAGGACCTTTAGCATCACTTGTGTTAAGTGATTACGCGAGATCGCTTGAGGATGCTGCGAAGCTAAGATACATCGAAAAAATCAGTGCTTTTGGAGGAGGAGACTGGTAGACTGGCTGTCTGTCTGGTTGACTGGTGGGTTGACTGGTTGCCTGGTGGGTTGATTGGCTGGCTGATTGGTAAACTGACTGTCTGTCTAACTGATCGACTGGATGGCTGACTGGTTGACTGGATGACTGACTGGGTGGTTGACTGACTGGCTGATTGGTTGGCTGGCTGGCTGGTTGACTGGCTGATTGGTTGGTTGGCTGACTGTCTGGCTGGTCGGTTGACTGGCTGTCCCTCTGCCTGGCCGATCTCCTGTTGCTGACCAGTGATGCCCAGGTAGGCAGCACAGGCAGGCAAACAGGTGAGGGCAAGTGACGACAGGTGAGGGCAGGTGACGGCAACTCACCTTAAAGTACGCACTCTTGGTCACTTCCCTGAGTACACTTATATACTCCACCCAGCACTGAGCTGTCCCTCTGTGCACTTTGCCTCCATTGAATTTCCTTTCCTATTTTCTTCCCCTGCTTTAACGCCGCCATGCGTGTTTACCTCCGCCAGCTCATGTAAATCCCGTTCCAAAGTAATCCCCCGCCACACAATAGGCCTAAGCTAGGGGACCCGGGGCAATACCTAAATGAGTGTTACCTCATGTAATAATCTAATCAGTCTTGCCTATAATATGTACCTCTGACAAAATGAGCACTGCAGAGTCGAGATGAAGCAGACGGCCGCCAGTTTTCCCTCCTCACAGCTGCTATCCACTTCCCCCGGCCTTCTGGATTCGCTGGAAATCTATAAAATGACACAGCATCTCTCCCGTGTCGGTTAGAACATCCAACCGCACAGCATACGTATCCCATGACGAACACACAGAACACTTGTGCAGCCGCCACAAGGGTTTACTTTGATAAGTGACCACCGCCACTGACCACCAAGATGGCCGTGCAGGCCTGCGCTACCCCCGCACCCCCACTAATGACGTTAGCTGCAAAACCTCTATAGAGCAATGGGAAGCTCTCAAGTTGCTTTTTTCAGACATGTGGTTGTGGGAAAAGCTAGGTGCTGCTGAACTGATCTTCAAAAGCTTGCATGATCCTTACATCAAACTGAAGTACTACTTTTTAGAGTGAGTCCTACCCAAGTTTACCTCTTTCAACACATATTTTCAATCAAATAAGACAGTTATCACAGAACTGCATGAGAAACTGTGCTGTCTTTTCAAAGACCTTCTCCTGTCTTTCATGGAGATAGATTATATCATGAAGACAGATCTTAGATTGGTAGATCCACCTAGAAGTGATAGACATCTGAAGGACACTGAAATGTATCTAGGTGCAAAAGTACTGCAGGCTCTGAAAGACTCTAGTATTACAGGAAAGAAGACTGAGCTACAGTTTTTTTCCAGCGCTGCCGTAACTTTTTTGCTGTGGCATGTTGTGAGATAAAGAAGAGGTATGACTTCAATGACCCAGTCATCTCAAGACTGAACTGTCTGACTCTTTGTAATGCTTTGTCAGGAGAGTTTAGGAAGGCAATCCCATCTTTGGTATCACTAGCAACTAACTTGCCTTTTCTTGTGCCTCCAGAGGATGTTTCACTCTTGCAAAGATGGGATGACTAGTGGCGCATGTTGCAACTAAAGTGTGAGACGTCACTGATATAAGAATGTAACAGAACTTTTTTGGGCTACAGTACTTAAGAATGAACCCGATTTTAAAGATTTGACATATTTTGGTCTCTCTGCTGTCAGTTTGCCCCATTCCAATGCTGAGTGTGAGAGAGTTTTTAGCAAAATTAATCTCTTTAAAACAAAAACTAGAAACAGGCTGAAAACAGCAACTGTGAATGGGGCACTTTTGGCAACAGAGTGTGAAATCTTCTGGGAGCCTGTTGTAGAAAATTCTTCCCAACCAAGGACATATGTTCTCGCATGACGAAAAAGAATCTTTATTGCAACCTACCAGATTCAGACGATGAAGGCTAAGGTACTATACGTGATACACTATTTAATTTTTTTTTAGTTCAACCACTCTAAAATTATTGTAAATATGAAATGTTTCACCATTAAGATACAGCAAGTTTTGTTTATTTATTTTGTGTTTATAAGGTTGTGAAACCAACATTAATTTTCATAATATTGCCAATGACAAATGGATATATAACTGTGTTATTGTTCCTAATAAACAAATGTTTTGGGGCTCCCGTGGTCCCGTGGTAGAGTCTGCGCCTTGCGTTCCGGCGGGGTGCTGGAACGTATGGGTTCGAGACCTGCCCGGTGCAATGGGGATGGAAAGGTGGGCTCTTTCCGACACGGCCGTACCATAAGGCAACCTCTAAACCTTCCTCTTCCTCTTCCCTTAAACGGTGTCCCCTTTCTGCCGGATATTATAAGGTGATCTCGGTCCCTTCCTCCGTTACGGCTTCTTCCGAGTTGGGTTGGTAGCCTCTGTAAACATCTCTACACGGAAATATCGATAATTGAAGCATTTTACATATATTAGTGTAATCATACATATTTTTCAATGTATAATCAAGAAGAAAATGGTTGATTGAAAGGCAAATATAGGTATAATTGGGAACATAGCGTGAGTGATAGGGTTGGCTTCCCTGCGCGGCCCGTGTTTCCACTAGGCCTACGAGAGGGGCGGCCCAGGGGATTGGGAGTGACGTCAGCACCCCTTGGTTTCCATCTCTCTCCACGCACACAGCCAGGAATCCACATGTGCCCGGCGTTATCACTTCTCTGCCCCTCGCTACCATCGCGTCAAGCAAGGAACCGTTAGAAAAGTGCTCGAGCTCCATCGGAGCTATAGGAAAATACTACCTAGCTCCTTGAGTTGACCAAGGAGGCGTGTTGACACGGCAACTCGGCAAGGGTTAAAAATTATGATACAACCCTAAAGTCGTAAACAACATTTAAAATCATATATTTAAAAAACTTTTGCAGACTCGATCATATTAGATCAAATACGTTTTATTATAATTCCTGGATCATTTATTACTATATTAATGAGAGAAATGCAGAATTGACGCATAAAATATGCGAAGGGGCTCACGAAGATGTGCCTATCTCGACCCCTTGCCAGATTCCAACAATTTCGCCCCTCAACACCTTTCCTTCGCTTACGGAGAGGGCCCCTCGAAGATTATGGTTTGGTATGGTACCAGCCGTCTGGGTGGTTGTGCGGCATGCACCGCCTTCCACCCTTGGGGTATATCCCCAACGAAATACACACACACACACAAAAAAAAAAGTATGAATAAAATATATATATATATATATATATATATATATATATATATATATATATATATATATATATATATATATATATATATATATATATTCCCCTCTCTCCCGGCTGTACGATAATTTGGGTGTAAATACGATAATTTTGAGTACACTGCACGATAATTCTCTGCTGCGTGGATGGCAGCCCTGGTTTGCGCGGGCATCCAGGCCGGGCAGTGGCAGGCAGCCTCTCCATTACCTCAACATTGCAATCTGCGGGGGCACAGCCGACGTCATCTTTAATCAGGTAATATCCATGTAAATAATAATTTCCATGACGCGTCCATTATATCGTGAATTCTAGAGGCCTTCGTTCAGGTGCCCAGGAGGGTAATGATGTCAGGGAAGCGGAAATTACGTGTAACAGGTGGTTCGGTGTGGTTGGTTCGGCACATGGCAGACAGATCTCGTAAACCTCCCACGCCCATGCCTTCACAAGCTATGCGGGCGTGTCTAAAACTCGAGGTTATGTTAGACCCAACAAACACAAGTACTTACGTCGGGCCTCCAGCGGGCCGTCGTGTGTTGTACGTTGCGGCAGCCCGACGGTGCCAAACGCCGTCTGCCCGATGTCATTTTTGCTCATCGTTATAACGGAGGCCCGACGTAGTATGCCGATCATATGCTTCCCATATGCCGATCATATGCCTCCCTTATGCCGCTCTTTGCCTCCCATATTCCGATCATATGCCGCCCATATGCTGGTCATATGCCGATCATATAACATGTTAGCCCCAGCCCCCACTCACCCACTTCCCCCTTCACCTTTGCCACAAGCCACACTGGCTTACACACACACACACACACACACACACACACACACACACACAAATACTACAGCACCACGTATACACAAGGACATAAATAAATGTATTGCAACGACTGAAATTATAACTGTATAATTCTAAATATAGTATACTATAATTACTTAACTAAACCAATAAAAATTAAATTTGCATGAAAAATTATACCATGTTACAAATTACTTTTGCATGTCACTTGTAAATCAAACTAAGTAAGAATCTTGAAGAGTATAACTATATTAGTCACCTAATATATTTATTATTGGTGATAATGAAACTTCATTGTCCACTTTGAATTTATGAATGATTATATTACAACAGTGAAATATAATCGTCTTAACAAAAATTACAGACATCCGTAATAGTTTGAGGTAGTTATCATATATATATATATATATATATATATATATATATATATATATATATATATATATATATATATATATATATATATATACATGTATATTTTATGTTTAATATTCACATATTTGCTAGCATTGCAATTAAAGGTTAGATCTATTAGAGCTACATACTAAAGGAAGAATGCAAAATTTGAATTCACCAAATCCATCTGGCGCCGCTTGGCGAGCATATTTTATTTATTTTTTATTTTTTCACAAATACAAATACGATAATGTTCGCAATATCTTTTATTTACTTTGTATGTTTATTATTATTTATTATTATTATTATTATTATTATTATTATTATTATTATTATTATTATTATTATTATTATTATTATTATTAGACATGGGGTAATCGTAATATGTAATCGTAATCAGTTACAATCGATTATAGTTTTCAAGTAATCGTAATTGTAATCGATTACCCTCTTGTTTTTTGCTAAGTAATCGTTATCAAATACATTAATAATGTAATCGTAATTGTGATTACTTTTGTGATTACATTAGCAAAGTTTTAGTTCATAGTTTCTCGCACAGCAAGTATGTATTCTAAATATCTGTAGTAATTCAACCAATTTAATATTTAGTATGGTACATGTGTATGAAATTTGCAAGTTCACCTTTCAGTCCTTCCTGTAATCACGATTGTAATCACGATTAATACATCATGTAATCGTAATCGTAATCGATTGCACCTAATTTTATTGTAATCGTAATCGTAATCGTGAAAACAAAATTATGAGGTAATCGTAATCGCAATTGATTACATAACAAGTAATCACATGTCTTATTATTATTATTAGTAGTAAAAGTTTTAGTAGTAGTAGTAGCAGTAGTAAAAGTTTTAGTAATAGCAGTAGTAGTATTGTTATTAGTATTATTATAATAAGTAGGCTAGTAGTAGGGCCCACATAAATGATCCCCCCCCCCCCCCCCCACCAGATCTCGTGAATCTTTGAAAGGGCACAATTTAGGTCCTTCTATTGAAAGAAGTTGAATAATGCAGAGTGGAGTCGTCGGCGTATGAGTGGACAGGACAATTTGTTAATGGAAAGCAGATCATTGATGAATAACAGGAAGGGAATTGGTGATAGGACAGAGCCCTGTGGAACACCACTGTTGATAGGTTTAGGGGAAGAACAGTGACCGTATACCACCACAGAGATAGAACGGCCGGAAAGGAAACTGGAGATAAAGGAACAGAAAGAGGGATAGAATCCGAAAGAGGGCAGTTTAGAAAGCAAAGACTGGTGCCAGACTCTATCGGAGGCTTTCGATATGTCTAGCGCAACTGAAAAAGTTTCACCGAAACGGCTAAGAGAGGATGACCAAGAGTCACTTAAGAGTGCAAGAAGATCGCCAGTAGAACGCCCCTTGCGGAACCCATACTGGCGATCAGATAGAAGGTTAGAAGTGGAAAGGTGCTTTTGAATCTTCCGGTTAAGGATTGATTCAAAAGCTTTAGATAGACAGGTAAGTAAAGCTATGGGGCGGTAGTTTGAGGGATTGGAACGGTCACCCTTCTTAGGCACAGACTGTACAAAGGCATACTTCCAGCAGGAAGGAAAGGTAGATGTTGATAAGCAGAGACGAAGTACAGTTTTTAAGGACAATCATCTCCATCAGGTCCATAAACCTTCTGAGAGTTGAGGCCAGAGAAGGCATTTAAAACATCATTATGAAGAATCCTAATAGAAGGCATAAAGGAGACAGAGGGGGTATGAGTAGGAGGAATATGCCCAGAATCGTCCAGGGTGGAGTTCTTACTGAAAGTTTGAGCGAAGAGTTCAGCCTTAGAGATAGATGAGACGGCAGTGCTCTCGTCAGGGTGAAGGAGAGGAGGGAAAGAGGAGGAAGTGAAATTGGTGGAGATATTTTTGACTAGGTGCCAGAAGTCACGGGAAGAATTAGAAAAAAGCAAGGTGTTGACATTTTCTGTTGATGAAAGATGTTTTGGTAAGTCGGAGAATAGATTTGGCACGATTCCGGGCTGAAATGTAAAGTTCATGGTTAGTAGGAGTGCGAAGGCTCTGGTTCCTTTTGTGAGCTGCCTCTCTATCTTTAATTGCACGAGAACAAGCATGATTAAACCAAGGCTTTTTAGCATGAGGAGTAGAGAAAGAACGTGGGCGCGGTACTTAAAAATGCTGGCTTTCACTCGGGATTTAAATGATTTTAAAGACCACGGATTAGACTGAAATGTTGGTAGATATATGTAAGGAGGCTGTTAGATAATTAAGTAAGTTTTATATGTGTACAGTAAATAAGGTATGTTGAGGGAGAGAAAGTACTGCTGGCAATTAATGCTACCAACATGCATCTTGGATTACAGGGATTAATTTATAAAAACTACAAAATTATCTCAACAAATTATCAATAGATTTGGAAATATACCATAACGAAACACATGAGACAAATGTAATGGTATCCTCTTAACTAAAAAAAAAAAATATATATGGTCATGCTAAATTTTATAGCAAAAATAAAGAAGCATTAAATAATTGAAAGTAAACAAAACATTTTGAGTAAACTAAAAGACATGATGCTCAATAACATAGGATTAAAGAATTATCCTCACAGCTTGAATTGAAGTACAGCACTCTCAGATCTATAAAGTTCATTCTCACAACAAGGGCAGATTAAAAAAAAGAAAAGAAAACTTAAAGAAGTTATTGATGGCAAGCAAAAACAAATACAAACAAATCCTTTTCCTTGACATTTAAAAAAAAAAAACCTAACAGGACACAATCATCACAAAAGTATTCATCTTTATAATCAAATCCCACAGGTAGGCACCAGGGACATGTCCAGTGGGGACATCTTTGGGTCTCACATCCAACCCATTTTGACTGTAAAACTTCCCTTTCATCATCCCAGTCCATGCCACATCCATTGCAGGTCTGGTCCTCCAATAGACCTACATTTTCTTCACCTGTTTCAGAAATCCTGGTTTGCTTCTTGTCTTTGGTGGATTTCGAATTTGTAGCTGACCCTTTACCTTTTCCCTTGCCCTTTCCCTTAGGAGCATCAGTCTTTCGACGCTTCATTGCTTTAGCATTAATTTCTGTTTGCTGCCTCTCAATATCCTGCTGTACATTCTCAGCAGTCATGACTCGAGCTTTAGACTGTATTCTCAGTGGTCGTTTACGACCCCGAGGTATTTCTTCTGCAGGAGGGAAGGGATCTGAGAAGTTTCAGTAGATAGAATACCACAGGCAAATAGTGTGTTGGTGTTGGGATTTTGAGGACTTATGACCCATGTACTATTGGATTTTAATTCCTCATTTATAGTGATATGTACTGAGCTGGTAGAGGCATACTGCCTACAGAATCTGCTCGGCACAGAGCAATAGAGTCTGCTGATGAGCCAGGCTCTTCCTGAGGGATGTCATGAATTGTCTGAATATCATCTGTTATGTTTTCCTCAGTTTGTGTGGCAGCATCTATTGCAGAGCTAGTTGGTGGCTCAGCAAGGTCAATGTTAGTGTCTGGAAGGAGCTTATTTCTTAGGAGTAGACTTTTATCTATTGCATTGGGGTTGAAAGGATATATACCACATTTACGAAAGCCAGCTTTGATGTTGGACATTGTCATACTGTCATCAAATGGGTTTTTTTTATGATTCTTGCCACGTTTTTCTTTGCAATCCAAAAGTTATCTTTAATGGATTGTATTGGCTTTCCGTGCAGCGCCGCACTCGGAGACTCGGGGAAACACAACGAAAGTACTATTTTGACTTAACTCGGTTCCTCTTTTCTATTTCGGAAAAAAAATAATACTGGTTGTCCTTTGGAGCCAAACTTAAAAACGTGGTATCTGCTGGTAAGAAAAAAAAATGTACTTACCCTTTGCTGGCAAAGTTTTAAGGTTTGCATCTGTGTGTGGTGTATGTGACCACTGAGGGGCGAATGTGCCACGGGCCGCAGCCTCTTCCTGAGCCGCCCAAAACAGGGAAAACACAGTGGGAGGTTTTACATTTTCCTTATTTTGATCTCCAGCAGCTTAAGAATGATTTAATTTCCTGTTAAATAATTGTTAGTTTAAGTACCTGTAGCTATTTTCACTTCTGGTCTCAAGATATGTGATTTAGAGACGCCTTCTCGTTGGAGGCAGCGCCGAACTGCCCCGAACACCTAAACCATTGTAAACAAAGTCTCCCCGGCCGGGCACTGCTCCTGTCTCTTGACCCTCTTGAGTTGCCCTCGGCGATGAGACTGCGAGCTCCGGGGTGAAGAAAGGAAAGAGCCCACGCGATAAAATACACCCCTTGTGACACACGCCTGTCCGCTTGTCAAAACCCCGTCGTACGTGCTAGAAATGTTGTAATTACCATCACACCGTGCCCTAAATGTTCACCCGCTAGGAGCCACTATTCCTAAGATTTACCCATATGGTAGCAATATAAATAAAATAAAGCTTGTGGTTATACATTGAAGCCCTTACTGTGTCTCACCACTTTTAAACATGCATCGGCTCGGCTAATCTTGAAGTAACGGCAGCCATCTCGCTGAAGGTTAACACTGACTTTATGTTGTATTTAATTTCTCTTTGAGTTCACTGGTTTTGTTAACGTGTCTGTACTGCAGCGACTTGCCTGATGGGTGAGCCTCCCATAAATCACTCTGCGAGTGGGGGTACTTCTTTAAGATGGGCGACTGGTTAAGGAGTGGCTCTCCCACCTTGCTGATCGCGGTTTCGATCCCTGGCGCCTGCAAAACCTTTCCTTGTCTGGATTAATTTCTTGTGTGTTTCGTTACATGCAGAAGTCGTGTTGGAGTGTAGTAAAGAGTAAATTCTGGCGTTTCAGGGCATTATCTCGTCCCCTACTCAACCTTCGGATCTCCCAGAAATCAATGGAAAAGATTTTAGAAATTGAAACAAATGTGAAAGACCGGAATATGCTTGGGAACTCGCATTGCCACGGGTGGTGCAAACCCGTGGCTTACCACTGTAGTTTACTCTGCCACTGGTGAAATTGATGTACTGCATATTTATTATTGAAAATAAACTTGCAAGGTCTAAACTAACCTAACCTGACCTAACGTACCTATGGGCTTTGTCGCCCACGGCCACATGGACTCCCACACATTTTGTGGCTGTTTTCACAGCTGTTTTGATCTCTGCACTCTTTCCCAGTGATTTTTGGGAGGTTTGAAGATACATGTACAGAGTAGCAGAGCGCTCCTGTCCTCGAGAACGATGCGGAGGAACATCATCTCCATATCCAGGGGAGTGTCTGTGATGAGGGCGTCCACCTGCAGGCCGTTTCGGTGGCAAACAACAGTGCCTCCCCCCTGTCCTGTGTGGCGGTCTCGTCTGGCCCAGTGCGAGTAACCGGGGATCTTATCACAGGTGGTGGTGCACGTGTCGTCCAGGAAGGTCTCCACTGTCACCACTATGTCGATGTGGTGCCTGAGGACGAAAGCATGTCTCAACTCCCCGATGTTGGTCCTAAAGCCTCGTACGTTGGCGGAATTGAGGCCGCTGGTGTCTGTATTGCCTTATCGGATCAGCGGAAGGGGAGTGTGCGGGGGATGAGGCCAGGATGGGTAGGATGGGGCGTGCACCGCTTGCTGGTAGGGAGCAGGTTGGATGATGGGTTTCTGGTATTCAGACAGGATTGCTCGAAGCAGTCGTTCCAGTCTGGTGTTGGCGGCTCGAGCGTAATACTTGTCATCGGTGTGTCCTCGCCGCTGGCAGTACGGACACTCAAGACTTCGCTTTGCCTCTTGCCTGCCTCTTACGACACTGGTCAGCGAGGTGCCCACGTCGGCCACAGAAGTCGCAAATGGTCTCAGTGCAGTAATTAACTGTGTGGCCGCGCTGACGGCACTTGCCACAGAAGGGTGATGAGGCCTGAGTCCTGAGAGGTTGGGAGCGATGGTGTGTTTGCCGTGATGTGTCTCCGCGGTTGTAGTGATGATAGTGGCTGGGAGGGCGCGAGGGGGGAGAAGGAGTGGATCGGCAAGGAGAGGGGGAGTGGTTCTGTTGCTGACAGAGGGCGGGGGGTCTGTGTGGCCTGGGTGGGTTGGCCCGGCCAGCGGAGAGGGGATGGGGCTGTCTCGGCGTCTTCTGGGGTGTCGTGAGTCACCTTCCTCAGTGCTTTGGGCTTCCCTGATTCTCACCAGCCGCGCCAGCTGGGGTGGGAGGAGCACACCTCCTGCCAGTCCTGGTCAGTTTTACTTGGCAGGGCACTTGTGGCTTGCGTGGTGGAGGGAGAGATGGGGGTTTCCTCTTCAACTTGTGACAAGGGGTCGATGGAGCTGAGGGTTTCTACCAAGGCTCTTCTTTTCCACCTCTGCTCTGCCACTCAGTCCCAACACGTATTTTTTCCTCTCATATGTTACCCATAAGTAACATTTGAGAGGAAGATATAGGTGTTGGGACTGTGTGGCAGAGCAGAGGGGAGGAAAATACCAGCGGGAGTCAATGTCAACAAGATCAAGAGAATAGACCAGGTCTTTTCATGCGCAGGTTTTGACGTCATCAGTAGTATGACAGAGAGGCGGCGGAGAATTATAAGGAAAACGAGAGATATTTCATGGGATACTGAAACATTTCAGTTTTCGTGTGTGTGTGTGTGTGTGTGTGTGTGTGTGTGTGTGTGTCACTCTCACTCACTCACACTCTCTCACACTCACACTCACACACGCACACACTCACTCACTCACTCACTCACACTCACACACACTCACACTCACACTCAAACACTCTCACACACTCACACTTACACTCACACTCACATTCTCACACACTCACACTCACACTCTCACACTCAGACACTCACTCACTCACTCACACTTACACTCACACTCACATTCTCACACACTCACACTCACACTCTCACACTCAGACACTCACTCACTCACTCACACTTACACTCACACTATCACACTCTCTCTCTCTCTCTCTCTCTCTCTCTCTCTCTCTCTCTCTCTCTCTCTCTCTCTCTCTCTCTCTCTCTCTATATATATATATATATATATATATATATATATATATATATATATATATATATATATATATATCTATCTATCTATCTATCTATCTATCTATCTATCTATCTATATATATACATATATATATATATATATATATATATATATATATATATATATATATATATATATATATATATATATATATATATATATATATATATATGTGTGTGTGTGTGTGTGTGTGTGTGTGTGTGTGTGTGTGTGTGTAATGAACCAGCTTAACCAGGTATTCTTTGACATATTCTTTCTCGCCGGAATCATCCTCTATTGAACAGTTCTCCTGTCCACCCTGACACCCTTAACACCTTATTCTCCTCTACCCAGTCTTTTCTTACCCCTAGCTGCCCATTAATTCTGTGACTGCTTCGGTTCCTTAATCCTAAATACTAAAGGCACCCATCGAAATCACAGAAAATGGAGCACATGGGATGCTTCTTGACTTAAGATTTACCCCATAATAAGGGACAGGGCCTTTGGCCGAAAGGCGGCCCTGTAAGGGGGAACGAGGAACTGAAAGCTCGTTACGGGGCTGGGGATGCCTCCGCCGTCGCCACAGACACGAGTAACAGCCGTCGAGCAGCGACGGAGGCACGGGCCCCCGGGCAGGCGCCCAGAAGCAGCCCGTAGCAAAAGCCGGGCGAGCAACTAGTAGGCAGTCTACTACCGGCGGAAGGGCCGGCCAAGTTGCTCGCTCGACGAGGGCTGGCGTTGCTTGACTGGCCCATTAAAGGATATGACTTAAACCCAATTGAGGGTTTATGGGCGAGCATGGTGAATTCGTGGGAACCACAACAAGAGAGGACACCACAACAGCTTGTGGAGCCCACGCAAGAACAGTGGCGATTATTCTAGGCAAATCCACAACTTGTGTATAAATATTGTTATGATATGCGTCAAAGGTTACAAGCTGTTATATTTTTCAGCCGCCACCGAGTGGCTTAAAACTACCCACATGCTGTCCAGAAGACTACCTATCAACCCGGACTCTAGATTCTAGGATTAAAGATGAGCTCCGGGAGGGCAGCATGAGCCAATGCAAGATGGCGCCACTATAAACACTCGCCTGCGCCAGAACGGGCTGGGCCGACCATCAGGCCCCACCGGGAAGAAGCCTTGGACCGGCCATCAGGATCCACCGGGAAGAAACCTACCGGCGCAATAGGCCAAGACGTAAAAAAAAAAAAGAAGGATGGAGGTTGGACTGGTTTATTAATATAAAGAAATCATTTTGGTAAGAATCACGCAGTCTATGGTTATGCTATAATAATATACTCACAATATTGTGTATTAGTAAATCATTAGTTTTTTGTTTTATTCTGCATTTCGTGATTTATTGTGGAAATGTATCTTCACTAATCATGGTATTTAAAGGGAATTGTTTATTTACATTAGACACGTAACCCCTACTGACTGAAGTGTAATAGAAAAGGAAAATATAGTATTGCTTATGCAAATCTGAGTTTATCACAGCCTATAAGTATGAAACTCTTAGAATATTTAGGACGATGTGTATTGTAACGGGCAAACTGAAATGCTTCAGATGGACTTACCACGTGTTAAAATATTCCTACTCTCACTTACTACTACATGTCATGTTATTAGACAATCATATGTCGGCGTAAAAGACGGTTTATGAAACCACACAAAAAAGCCTGATAATCAAGGGTCGTCTTATACAGAAATACCAGACATACCACTGTAATACCAACAATTATAATAATATATGCAGTCATAACTTAATTCATCTGATGCTAAAGTAAGGTATCGAATGTTGAGTGGGTTGTACTGTGATACGAGGAAAGAAATCGAAAGAGAGAGGGAGAGAGGAATTCTCTCTCTCTCTCTCTCTCTCTCTCTCTCTCTCTCTCTCTCTCTCTCTCTCTCTCTCTCTCTCTCTCTCTCTCTCTCTCTCTCTCTCTCTCTCTCGGGTAAAGGAGGAAGTGGAGGAAAAGATAACACACACACACACACACACACACACACACACACACACACACAGTAAATAAGAGGAAGATGATCTTTTTGTTTATTTGTATTTTTTTTTGTTACTGAGAGAGAGAGAGAGAGAGAGAGAGAGAGAGAGAGAGAGAGAGAGAGAGAGAGATTTGATTTGATTTGATACAGTTTATTGAGATAAATATATACATATACAGTATACAATTTTCTCAAAAGGTTATCCTAACTGGTAATCAAGAGTGACAATGTACAAAAGTTTAAGGTGCTACATCCTTAATGTTACTGTTACTACATATAATATACATATATATTTACTTTAATATATTTCCCTTAAGTGTTAATTCTCACATGTTTTTGATATTTTTTTTTATGTTTTTACATTTGTTCATCATTTCATATATTTTCCCGTGTTGGAACATCCAAATTATCTGACTAGTGACACAGTGTATGTTGGTGTTTATGTACTGCCGGAGCGAGGGACATTCCATCATGTAATGGGTCAAGGTGTGGCCGCGAGGCTCATCACACGACTTACAGTTAGTGTCTTGGTCTGTGCAGGCAACCCCAATCTCCCAGTAATACTTGTACCCAAGTCGTAAGCGTGTACAGAGCGACTCTTTCCACTTGCTGGTGTGTTTCCCATAAGTGAACTCTGTGTTATTGTTAACTTCCAGGTAGTGGGACATAGTAGTGCTGGTCATTGCTGTGTACTTAGCTGTCATATTGCTTATCATTGTGTCGTATTGATGTTTTTTAATTTTTGTTTTTACCTGTGTGTACGTTTTAATGCAATGTATGTCTATTTCACCTTTTTTGGGTTGTATTTTTAGCCACTTCGTCCACCCTGTCATGACATGTTATCCCAACATGCGAGGGCAGCCAAGTGAAAGTTACCCCTCGCCCTGCGCGACTCATGCCATGTACAGCATTCCTACACTGGTTAACTATATCTCTGAACACAGGACCACTGCTGCTTAGCGACTCCAGGGCTCCCCTCCTGTCAACATAAAATCGCACATCACCCTCTCCTTTCTTGGCGAGAGATGATACGACAGTTACGGTAGTTTAAATCTCTCTCTCTCTCTCTCTCTCTCTCTCTCTCTCTCTCTGTTGTGTCGTTAATATTTACTCCCTAGCGGAAGCATGGGCTATGGGTGAGCCCGTCTGAGAAGGCTTGCTGGATGGGTTTTCTTACGGTAGTGGGTATGAATGTACGAGATTTGCGATCTCCGAGTCAGGAGTGCTGGTCACACGCTCAGCAGCCAGCTGGCGACTCTCTCTCTCTCTCTCTCTCTCTCTCTCTCTCTCTCTCTCTCTCTCTCTCTCTCTCTCAGGTAGAGGTGGAAAAGAAGGAGGAGGAAGAGGAGAAAAAGATAACACACACACACACACACACACACACACACACACACACACACACACACACACACACACACACACTGCTCAAAGACCGACTATAAGGAGCAATTGCTCATGTCGGGAGGATAGTACTACCTGCTGGCGATTACCGGCCCAACTCGTGATCAGGCTGTGGTGAACTATACACACACGCACGCACACACACCTCAAATGAGATTTAGCCAGCTTAAGTCAGACACGCAGAGACCTACGTTTCGAAACGACCGCAAACTGAACCCGTGAGTGAAGATCCATGAAAACTCTCACTGTTGCCAAGCAAGATACGCACCTTATCACGACAAGGTGGTGGAAGGGAAGGCTTCGAGTCTTCTGCTCGCAATTGTACCTGCTAGGCATTCCTAACTTTCAGCTGGTGGTGGATCACAAGCCGCTTATCACCATCCTCGATCACCACACACTGGATTCCATTGAAAATCCTCGTATTCAGCGGCTGAAAGAGAAAGTCTCACCGTACGTCTTCACTACCATCTGGCGTAAGGGTAAGGAGCACAAACTTCCAGATGCCCTGTCCCGTGCCCCCGTTGACGATCCGACACCCGCCGACACAGAGGTAGAGTCTGAAGTGGCCCACCACGTACGCAGGTGTATGGTGCTCAAGGCCTGAGAGATTTCGGAGACTCCTGCAGACCCGTACGCTGACCCAATCATCACAAAGGTACGCGTGGCTGCTGAAAAGGATGACACATACTAGAGTTTAATTTATCATATCTCCACAGGCCCTTCCAGCAAACCAGAAAGATTTACCAGCAACGCTGCGAGATTCCTGGAAGCTCCGTGCATGATGACCTGTCCACGGAGGATAGCCTTGTGCTCATGGGCGTCGATTCCTTTAAAACAGTGTGGGGGACAGGAGGGAGGGGGCGAGCGTAGCGAGGGTAGCTATTTTCCGAGACATTTTGAGGCCACATGCAATGTTTGTTAAGGCATATTATAGTCTACTTGTAGAAAAGTTGGAAAGTTTCGTTTAGTCGGCGCAACATCTGTGGTCAGCGCGCGACCTTCCTCAGTCAGCGCGCGACCTTCCTCAGTCAGCGCGCGACCTTCCTTGGGTTCACACGTGACTTTGCCCCGCTGCTGTGTGGTGCCAACTCGCTCTTTCCTCTGTTTTCCTCTGCTTTCGCGGTGTGAGGCGTTTGTGCTTCTGTGGACTGCTGCTGTACTGGAGGACTACAAAACCAGGAGGATTACCCTGCCTTCTACTACAGACCGCTAAGTGTTCTGATTTAGTATTTACTTAGTTAGATAGTGATCCACAGTTACTCCTAGGACAAGTGTATTAAGCTTCCCACATCTACACTAAATTCAACATTCTTTCACGCCAACCCAGTGCTACACGGTTTTATATTGCTTTTGTGTTTTTTATATTGCTTTTGTGTTTTCTTCTCCTTCTATTATTAGGATACTTTACTGTGCTGTGATAATAGGACTACGTGAATCAGGCGCGCCAAGCTACGTTAATTTCTAAGTCCACACAAAACATAAGATAATCCACTTTCCGCGCAAACCTAGTGAACACAGTTATTATCTTCTTTACATAAGTGATTTCTCAGTATATTGATATTGGCCTATGTTTTGTCTTGTTGGGTAGAAATAACCGCGCCTTTTTACCCGAGACACACCCTTTTCCCCGGGGAATTGACCTGACTGCGACCTCACAGCAGCTGTTGGTTTGTTTTCCTAGATACACATTTTTGACCTGACGACCTCACCGCAGCTGCGTACTTTGTTATCGTCTTAACGCGCCTAATTGTTTCCGTCTTGCCTCGCCCATATCTTCACCATGACGTCCCTCAAGCGTTGTTCTGGGTGTGGCCTTCGCATGGCCAAGCAGTACTTTCTTTCCAAGGACGTTTGTAGGTTCTGCGTTAAGACTCAGAAGGATGATCAGAGGATCATAGAGTTAGAGAATAGGGTTACGACTCTCGCCGCCCAGGTACACTTACTGGTTAGTGCAGCAGCAACAAGCCCCGCCTCCTCCTCCTCCCCTTCCTCTTCCTCTTCTTCCTCGTCCTCCTCCCCTCTAGTATTGTCTTCACCCACACAGCAGCCCTCCCATCCTCCTCCTCCTCCTCCTCGACCATCTCCGATCTCCTGCTTCCCACCCTCCTTCTCCTCTTTTTCCTCCTCTTCCTCCTCCTCCTCCTCCTCCTCCTCCTCGCCTTCCTCTTCCGTCCCCCCTCTCCCCCCTGCCCACCCCCCTCCTCCTCCTCTCCTCTTTCTCCTCCTTGTCCTCCGCCTCTTCGCTCGTCCCTCCCTCCCACACCTGTCCTTCACCTTCACCTTCCACCTCTTCCTCCTCCCTCTCCTCGTCCGTCACTCACGCCCCACCCTCACTCTCCCTTTCACATACTCCTCCTTCCTCCTCCTCCTCCTCCTCCTCATCCTCCTCCTCCTCCTCCTCCGCCTCCACCTCGCCTCTTCCGTCCCCTCCCCTCTCCCTCTTCCCACTCTCCTCCTCCTCCTCCTCCTCTCCCTCTTTCTCCTCCTTGTCCTCCGCCTCCTCGCTCGTCCCTCCCTCCAACACCTGTCCCTTACCTTCCCTTTCCCCCTCTTCCTCCTCCCTCTCCTCGTCCGTTCCTCCCTCCACCACCTCACCCTCCCTGTCGCCGTCTTCCTCTTCCTCCTCCCCTTTCCACCTTCCACCTCTTCCACAATTTCTCCTCGTTCTTCACAGCAGGTCCCTCCCTCCCTTCCTGCTCTCCCTCCCCCTTCCCCCACCCCTCCTGGCCCCCCTTCCGACCGTCGGGTTCTGGTTGGTGGGGATATTCAGGTTCGTTATGGTGACAGGTATTTTTGATACCAGGATAATAACAGGACGAGGGGGTGGTTCCCAGGGGCAGTGGTGGGCCCTTTATCAGACATGATAGACGCGTGTATGGCAAGCGAGGATCGAACCCCATTGTCTTTCTCAGCTGTGGCGGAAACGACGTTTCTCGTGTGCCAAGCGAGGACATTCTCAGGCGTTTTAGAGAATTGTTAGGCAGGATACGTGACGCTGGTGGGTCGCCAGTAGTGTGTGGCGTCCTGCCAAGGAGGGCGTTGGCGATGGATGGCTGTCCAGGGCGATAGCAGTGAACAGCAGACTTGCTGAGCACTGCGAGCGCAATGGGTGGCTGTTCGTCGACAATTGGGACCTCTTCTTTGGCAACGACGCCTCTACGCCCGTGACGGGATACACTTGACGTTCAAGGGTGTTGAGGCTCTCTCAGACTCCCTTGAGCGAGCACTTGGTACCCTGAGGGATTTTTAGTATAGGCGAGGGGGAGGAGTAATGGGAGCAATGGGAGGAGTAATGGAGGGGACATCTACCTCATAATATAACCAGGCAGCTTAGAAGTAATTCTAGAGGAGTAACAGAGGACGGGCTAAGAATCTTCTATACTAACAGCAGGAGCCTCAGAAACAAGATAGACTTACTAAGGGGTGAAGCTTGTTCAGAAAATTTTGACATAATAGCGATCACTGAGACATGGATAGACACTGCTAATAGAAATTTTAGATCAGAATTTGAAATAACGGGTTATCAGATGTTTCACAAAGACAGAAGGGGCAGAAAGGGAGGTGGAGTTGCGCTATATGTTAAAGACTCACTTAAATGTTTAGTTAATAACTCAGTCAAAACTAACATGGATTCAGAATCAGTTTGGGTGGACGTTTACAAAGGTAAAGAAAAACTAACTCTAGGAGTTATATACAGGCCACCCAACCTTAACAGGCAGGACACGAGTATATTACTACAGGAGATTGGCAGGGCGAGTATGAGTAGAAATGTCTGCGTAATGGGTGACTTTAATTATAGGAATATAGACTGGGAAGATCTAGTGGGTGACCTGGAAGCCGAGGACTTTCTTGAAGTTATACAAGATAATTTCCTTAAGCAGGTAGTTACTGAGCCTACCAAAGGAGATAACATATTAGACTTAGTCCTAACCAATAATGGGAACTTGCTACGTGAGTTGGAGGTGGGCGGAGAGTTAGGAAATAGTGATCACAGAACGGTTCGTTTTAGCTTAGACTGGGCGGTAACCCGCGAACCAAACCCAGTGTTAGTGCCAGATTTTAGAAGAGCAAACTACGAGGGGCTTCGAAGACATCTTGAAGGGGTAAACTGGGATAATTTAGGGATTCATGAGGGCCAGAACTGCGGATTGGAGAGCCAGGAGGACCAGGTAGAAATGTCTTACAATAATTTAGTTAGAGTAATAGTAGATGGGCAAGAACAGCATATACCACAGCGAACACTTAGAAAAGAAAACAATGATCCTAAGTGGATGACTCGTGGACTAAAACACGAGATTGGGCTAAAGAAGGGAATTTATCAGAAAATAAAGAATGGGGAAACACATCTCAGGGGCCGGTACGTCGAACTATCTAGATTAGTTAAGAAAACACCAGGATAGCAAAAAGAACTATGAGATCAAAGTATCAAATGACGCGAAAAGTAATCCGAAGGGCTTCTTTCAGATGTATAGAACAAAAACACGGGAGAAAATTTGACCGCTGAAAACAAACACATGGGAGCTAGTAGAAAATTACGAAAATATGAGCACATTGTTGAACGACTACTTCCTTTCAGTATTCACACAGGAGGATCGAACGACTATACCGGAAAGAGTTCAGGTGTACGAGGGCGGGGATGGCGATAAATTGAGGGATATAATCATTACCAGGCAAATAGTTCAGGATGAGATAGATAAGCTTAAGAAGAACAAGTCGCCAGGTCCTGACGGGATATTTCCGAGGGTATTAAAGGAGCTAGGTGATATAATCAGTGACCCACAAACCTACATCTTTAAGATGTCGGAAAATACTGGCTATGTGCAGAGTCTATGGAAAGTAGCTAATGTGACGCCGATTTTTAAAAATGGGGACAGGTCAGTTGCTTCAAACTATCGCCCAATTAGCTTAACATCGGTTATAGGGAAGATGCTGGAGTCCATAATAGCCAGGAACATTCGGGAGCATTTAGAGAAACATAGCTTAATTCACGACTCGCAGCATGGGTTCACAAAAGGTAGGTCATGCCTCACCAATCTCTTGTCCTTCTACAATAAAGTATTTGAGGCGGTTGACAGAGATGAAAATTATGATGTAATCTATCTTGATTTTAGTAAAGCGTTTGACAAAGTTCCTCACCAACGACTGTTGCTTAAATTACAGGCTCACGGAGTAGAGGGTAAAGTTTTGAACTGGGTCAAGGCGTGGCTTAGCAATAGGAAGCAAAGAGTGCAAATCAATGGTAAAAGATCTGACTGGGGATGTGTTACGAGTGGGGTCCCACAAGGTTCGGTATTAGGTCCACTTTTGTTTATTATTTATATCAATGACTTAGACACAGGAATTAGTAGTGATGTTAGTAAATTTGCAGATGATACCAAGATCGGTAGAGTAATTGAGTCGGATCAGGACGCTAGTATTCTCCAAGGTGAACTCAACAGATTATATGACTGGGCGGATAAATGGCAGATGGAGTTCAATGTAGGGAAGTGCAGTATTCTGAGTGTAGGTAGGAACAACCCCTCACATAACTATTGCTTAAATGACACTCTCATAAGTAGGTCTGGGTGCGAGAGGGATTTAGGGTCTTAGTGAACTCTGATCTCCGTCCAAGGGCACAATGCATTCAAGATAGAAATCGAGCAAATAGGGTACTGGGATTTATTTCAAGGAGAGTAAGCAACAGAAGCCCCGAAGTCTTCCTCAAACTATATTTAGCATTAGTTAGACCTCATCTTGACTATGCGGTTCAGTTCTGGTCACCCTACTATAGAATGGATATCAACATGTTAGAATCGGTGCAGAGGAGGATGACTAAGATGATTCAGGGGTTGAGAAACTTGCCATACGAGGAAAGACTCAAACAGTTAAACTTGCATTCTCTAGAAAGGCGAAGGGTGCGTGGAGACATGATCGAGGTTTATAAATGGATGAAGGGCTTTAATAAGGGAGACATTCATAAGGTTTTGTTGGTAAGAGAACCGGGTAGGACACGAAGTAACGGGTTTAAACTGGATAAATTCAGATTCAACAGGGACATAGGCAAAAATTGGTTTACTAACAGGGTGGTGGATGAGTGGAATAGGCTTAGCAGTCATGTGGTGAGTGCCAATACAATTGTCACATTCAAAAATAGACTAGATAAATTCATGGACAGCGATATTAGGTGGGGTTAGATACACGGGAGCTTAGGGTCAAAGGAGCTGCCTCGTACAGGCCTACCGGCCTCTTGCAGACTCCTGCGTTCTTATGTTCTTATGTTCTTATGTCATATGCCGGAGATAGACAGGAGGGGAAGGAATTATAGGAGAAGGGAACAGATCCCAGGAGACGGGACACAACCCCCGATTAATACCTGATACCCATTCACTGCTGGGTGGACAGGGGCGTAGGGTATCGGAAAAGCCGCCCAAATTTTCCCACTCCTCCCGGCAATCGAACCCGGGCTCTCTCGGTTGTGAGCCGAGTGTGCTAATCACTGCACCACGAAGCCCCCATAGTCTACTTGTGCTACTTGAAATTTAACAATGTCTCTTATACTCTGTTCTTCTGCCTGTGCTAACATTAGTAGTAGTATTGTATAATTGAAATAATTGTGTATGTTAATTACATGGATACTGCAGTTAAGATAATCATGGGTCACTGATTTTAATTACTAGCTCTACCAGAAAATGAAATACAATTTTTTAATAATCTAGGTACAAGCAAACTGCCATAATAATTACATTAATGAAAAGTCATACAGTATCTTGTCCCATTTTATTCAGTTATTTATGCCTTTCATATTCAATATTCAAGATATATCAATTGATAAGAATAACATGCATTTGCACGGGACATTTCCATTAATATAACCATACTTAAAAGGCATGTTTAAAATTTCCCAAACACCTTATTGCGAATATCTGTTGATTTGCATAGGACCTCCTGATCAATACTTTGTGGCTTCAGTGATGCGAGTCGGTCCCGGTGCACATGACAGATTATGATGTTATTTAGGCGTTTCTGAGACACTGTACTACGCAGCCAGGTTTTCAAGCGTCTAAGAGCACTAAAGGATCGCTCAGCTTCACAGGAGCTTGATGGTGAAACTAATAGGAGTCTGATCAGCTTTTCCACTTGAGGGGACATCCGACGAACCTCCGGTACCATGCCTCTCAAGATGTTCCGGTAATCTTCCAATGACGACTGCTTATGAAAGAAGCTAAGCTCTTCCTTGAGAGACTCATGGAGTTCAGGATACTTTGCGACTATGTGAAAATTGTAAGATCCATTGAATAGCATCGTAGTCATTTCCCTGTATTCCAAGAGATCGGGTGATGTGAAATACTCTTCCAGACTCACCAAAGCTTGATCTACCATTTTATAGAACTCAGTCCTAAAAAACTCCTCAGCAGTCTTAGCATTGTACTCTTGTGCTGTCCCACTTTCAAATCTTTTTGATAACTTACGGTGTCGTGGAAGTGTCAAAAGTTCAAGTTGGCATTCTGCAAGCTTCTCCTCTGCTGCTGCAAAAATTTCTTGAAATTTCTGGTCACAACGAAGTCCCTGCAGATTCTGACTTGTTACTTCAACAGCAGAGAGCATACCTGATACAATAACATCTGAGCCTTGAAGTGCTTTGTTCAGGTTTTCAATGCACTGGATTACAGGCAGTGATGACAACAAACCAAGAACACAGTTAGGTGATGACATGCAACCCAAAATGCAATTAGCTCGAGCAGCTGTAGTTTTCCCAAAATCATGAGCAGCCTCCTGAAGGGCATCCAGTACAGGTTTGTAGTTCTTAAGTACTGAGTTTACAGCAAGGGAACGTGTAAGCCAACGTGTTGGACAAATTGGTTTTAAGCATGTAGGTGAAGGCATATCTCCTTCATCAGTATGCAGATTTAAGTAGAGGTGCTTAAATTTCCCTGAGCATTTGTAAAGGTTGCCAAGCTCTTGGACATTGTCCAGTGAATTTCTTATATATGGTGCTGTTTGAATGGCCTTGGAAATAACAAGATGTGTAACATGAGCTCCACAGTGGAAGTAATTTGCCAGTGGTTGGATCTTCTTAACCTCTGCCTGGCAACCTTTGTACTTTCCAGACATGTTACTCGCACCATTATATGTCTGGGCTCTTAGATTTTGGATAGGTAGCTGTAGCCGTATCAGAACATCCTGCAACATTTTACAAAGTGATGCTCCTGTGGTGCTTGATACATTGTAGAGTCCAACAAAATCTTCTTTTACTACAAAAGAATCAGTTACATAACGAATACATATAGACTCCTGTTCATTCCCCTGAATATCTTGTGTTCCATCTATGATTATTCCAAACTGAGCAGACATATCACTGACAACATTGCAAATGTCCCTGAGTATGCTATTGCTCATTAGCTCCAAGATCTCGTTTTGAATCTCATTACTTGTGAAAGTTGTTTTTCTTGCTAACCATTTTCTCAGATTTTCGTCGTCATCTCCCCGCGACTGCAGTAGCTGTTTAAAGTTACCATCTCTTACCCCAGATTGCAAGTCCTTGTTGAGCTAGGTATTGCAAAGAGCTGATAATTTTTAAGAGTGCTGCTCGCGCATTACTTTGTTCTTCAGCTAGCTGGGAAATGAGCTGTACACTGACATCAGGTTTACTCTTTCTGAATTTTAGGTTCTCATAGGCAAGCTTGTGAGCAGTTGATTTTCCATGGAGTCTAAATCTCTCAAGTCCCTTTTTTAAATCCCTTTGACAAAAAAGCATGATTGAGCACAAGTGTGGCAGATGACTGCACCAAGCTGTGTATCAAAATGTAACCAAGGAAATTTAGTAAACCACTGATGCTGGAATCTTAGCTTGCGGTTGCACTGGAATGCAGCTAACATCTCCTGGCTGATAGGGTTGAACAGGAAGAGATGAAACAGTTGCAGGTTCTGTTAATTTTCCTGCAGACTCTGCTTCATCTTGCATGGAGGTTTTTGCCTTGGAACTAATCTTATCCCTAGTCTCAGAACTGGCTGGATCCTGAATGCAAGTAGTTACAGCAGAATCATGAGTGTCAGCAAGAAAATTTGTATCAGAGGCTGTTGGTGATGATGCTGTGGAAGTGGACGCAGACTCTTTGGACGAGAAGTAGTTTATAATATCCATGATAACCCCGTTATCTAGGTCTCCTCATTCCTAAAACAAAAGATAAACTAAATTGAAATAGATATTCGGATATTCAGTTTACTGTAAATATTAATGTAGCTGTCTAGATCTATCCTAGGCCTAGTTACCCCTTGCTGGTGCCTGGCCTTAAAGCAGAAGTTCTAGCGTCAAACCGTTGAGATATAGACATAGCTGGGCACGATAACAGAAAACCTTATTCCCGATAACCGATAACTGATAATGGGAAACCTTATCGGTGATAACCGATATTCGTTAACTGGAGACACAAATATAGGCGATAACCGATAACCGATACCGATATAAATCTTCAGTTCCGATACTAGCCAGCGATAAGTCCGATAAGTGAAAACGATACTATATTGATATTTCAAATGAAAAACATAGTTGAATTCAAATTTTCATTATCCGTATTTTAGAAAACTTGCGAAACCTGAAAACCACACGTTGACACGTACATATGGAAGGTAATACTAGAAACACCTGAACCGGTATTGTGTTATTTGGCGTCCCCACCGTTAAAAGCTGGCTCTTTTGTTTACAAACACTGGTCTTTCGTGAACAATGCATGCTCAGACCAGCAAGCGCAGACCTGTACAGTCTCTCAAAGCTTTTTAACCGTAATTAAGAATTGCTGGAAGGCTGAATCAGACATTACCACTCCCACCATTCTCGCTGTTTCTAGACCGAGATTCTGTACGAGTTGTATTTATAGGTACAGAGTGTCGTTCTAGAAACAGCGAGGATGGTGGTACTGTATGTCTGATTCAGCCTTCCAGCAACTCTTAATGTGTTAAAAAGCTTTGTGAGACTGTACAGGGCTACGCTTACTGGTCTGAACATGCGTAGTTCACGAGAGACCAGTGTTTGTAAACAAAAGCGCCAGCTGTTGAAGATGGGACACCAAATAACACAACACCGGGTGCCTTCAGTACCATGGCATGCTCACAAACGAATATGGAATATCAAATTTGAGGCAGTGAATAATAATTTTTTGGCCAAAGTTAAATGATTTTTCTCTCTGATGTATTGATTTTTGAGTCTAACATAAAAAATAACCTAGTATATATTTCATACCCCATGCGCAGTAGGAGGAGACGTTTTTTTTTTTCTGAGAAGCAGAAAAAAGTAGCGATTATCGATGGTTTGGTTACAAAAGTAACGAAGATACCGAAAGATATTGAGATAAGTAGCGGATGGCCGATAACCCGATTTTGTTATCAGCGATAAAGTATCGCGATAACTTATCGCGATAACGCCCAGCTATGGATATAGAGTTTGCAACTTAGCAGAGCAAAGATAGCAGTTTCACTATTTAAAGATAGATGATTCACTATTTCCTATTATGAAGTTTGCTTGCTAATGACCAGCCATGATGCTAATCTTATTCTACCACAGCCTATCATAACTCTCACACACTACAAATAATTTTCATTAATAAGCATCAAAATAACTTATACAGTTTAGGAAACTTATTATTTAATATTGATGTAAACATACCCTTCTGTAACCTAGAAAAGTGAAGAAGCACTTTGCACTTATACATGGCATCAATTTCTTTAATACCCGCCCCCCCACCAAAAAAAAAAAAAAAAAAAAAAAAAAAAACATACCACCGTCTACCTCTGGGCTTGCCTTACGATTTATACCAGTTTTATGAAGATTTGGAGCATTTGTGCCCTTTTAACAAATCACCTCCGGACAAGATAAGGATTCCATAAAGACATAATGAAATTGTTATCCTTTACCATAGTCAATTTGGGCCCTAGAGGAGGATACTGGTTCTACAAATTATGATACCAAAGTCACCACAGTCACACAGTGAAAATTCCTCTCTGTGACTGGTCTGTGGAAAGAACTGAATTCTTAATTTTTACCCGTCCATCTGGTTCACCCTGTAATCCTGCATGTTTGTTACTGATGTAAGTGACACCAGAAGTTTTCTGTATGTAATGTATTACAATGAAAACGAGAGCACGAACCCCAAGCTAAAGTGGAAAATGTTCGGTTTACAAATTTAATACTTATAACATCCTATTATATATAGTGCTCGTCATTGAAATTGTCGCCGGGATCGCCGTTGAACATTTAGAATTCGCGCACTCCTTTTGCCGGAGCGTGGGTGCTTTAAATCAAATTATTACGTAACTCAGTATGTGTGTTGGAGGGCGTGCAGAGGTGGGAGACACTGACACCTGCCTGTCCATAGCTGTCAAATAGGGGTGTTCAGTTGATGTCTTCTCCCGTCCCCCCCCCCAGATTGGCTTGCAATTGCTTGGTTGTTCAGCGATTTTTCTGGACAATGGTTCACTACAAGACCTTGTCAAGTCATGACATCACAAGCATCACATTTCTCCATAAGGCTGCACACTCGACACGATATTATCTCATAGCAGACGGGTGTCAGTGTCCGCCAAATCCAAAGATACGTGAAGCATATGATGGAAAATGGTGAAAACAAAGTACCAGAGAAGAAAAAGCCACCTGGAAAGACTCGCAAAACATCCGTGCGAACCCTGCGAGTGGTACACCGTGTACTTGAAAGTCACCCTCGAGTATCAGTCAGAAAAATAAAGAAAGACAATTAACCCAAGACTGCTGAGTAACGTGTCGGTAAGGACATTATTACGCCACATCCACGACGACCTCCGCTACATCAGTTATGCAGCGCGACTAAAGCCTGTGGTTTCTGTCGTCCAGCAAGGCTTGCGTTTTGTGACAAAATGAAGAACTGGATCCTCGAGCAGTAGCGTGGTGTGCTGTGGAGTGAGTGATAAGGCACAATTTTAAGTGACAGCTAGCAGTCAAGGTCGCGTGTACCGTCGCGTCGCCCCGGTGTAGTGTCCGTCCGTGCCCCCCTGTATTTGAGAGGTCCCGCGCGCTGTGCGCATGCCCAGAAGCTGGTGTTTGTAAACAAAGGATTGTTTATCAACACAGCTATCCGTCCGCGCCCCCAGCATGTCAAAACTCACTGAAATGTCTTTGGAGGAGAGGCTACGGCAGTACAGGGATGAAATATGCCCTGTGCAATATTTATTGCTAAATGGCCACTATCCTCCAGAACTAACGCGCAATCAGATAAAAAATGTGAGGAGACAGAAGGCAGTATATATGATGAAAGGTAAGTGCCCTTGTTAAGCCTTCAGAAAGTTATATTAACATGTTGTGGGTCATCCTAGGACAGCCAACAACAAACACGTTGTGGGACATCCTATATAAAACATTTGTTCATAACAGTTATGTAGTTAAGTATATTCTTATGAAGATATTTAGAGCCAAAAGAAGAATCGCCCAACATATGTATAAACAATAAGAAACCCTCTTCCTTTGGAATATACCACTGGTTGATTAGTTAAACATAAATAGATTTGGTTAATAATCTTGTGAGAGGTTCAATGACCCTCCCTTATAGACTTAGTTAATTATCGTGAGAGGGAGACAAGGTTATGTTATATTTGGTTTATGATCACCTGGGTTGGTTAGTAGCTGTCCCTTTATAGGTTAGGTCAGTGATCATGTGACAGTGTTGAGGGGGGGCAAACCCACCTGTTAGGTTAAGTTAGGTGTATTAGACCATTCAGTGCACATTGTTAATTTATTATATTAATTTATTTCACTTAACATGTATTGCTAAAACCTTCACATTTTCAAATATCAGCAACATTTTGTACGCCACCTGGCATTTTCCTCAGTTATAATGGTAACTGTAAATCTGAGTAATAGTGGTTTCCCCTATATTCCTTTATCATCCCTGCCTCAGCCCCAGCAAACTTGGGGACATGGTGGGAAGCGGGGTTTTAGGGCGGGGGAAGCCAGAGAATAGCAGAGATTTGTCAAGATAAAAAAGTCAGGTGAAAAAAACTTTTTACGAAAAAATCACTTTTAAAGGAAATTGAAGGTTTGACAGTGATTCTGTAGGGTCACTGTGAGACCTTCAGTGCCATATACATAACCTTCATGAAGAAAACAGGAAGAAAAAGTAGGTTTTCTATAGAAAAAAGGACTTAGAATTTCTGAGGTAGGGAGTAAAGAACAGAGAGCCTGCTGAAGTAATCATGCATGACCCCTTAACACAACCACAACATACGTATTTCTACAACTGCGGGTACTTATACAAATGCAAAAATTACTTGGTTCTGTTATAAGCCGCTATTACTCAGATTATTCATTGTGGATAATGAGAAAGCGAGACAAAGCCCACCCTGTTAGGTTAGTTATAGAGCATGTGCTACAGCCGCTTGAGCCTTTGAAGATGGGGTAATTACAGTAGAACAGGTAGTGAGAGAACACCACCACAGGGTCACAAGCAGACTTTCATAGGGTATATATAGTGTACTTTTACCGCAAGATAACTCCTAAACACATCTGAATTTATCTAGTGTGAGAAATAAGTTTTCACTCTGTTTTGTCCAGAACTAAAACCCAGACTTCCAAACCTTACCTAAGCTATCTTAATCCTTATGATGCTACTGTACTCATGGAATACCCTGTATTTTTTATGAATACATACAAACAATAGTACAGTTTACAGTAATATTTCCAGTAGTAATTGGGTTACATAAAGAGTTATTAGTTATCCACAGTATCCAGTGTAGTAGGGTTTATACAACTGATCACTTGAATCAATAAAATTAATTCTAAGTATATATTTTCTATGCCTTCATTCACATTCCATATTGCTTTTCTACCTATATTTACATGTAGTTTTTCATTGTCTTACAGAGAACAAGTTACATAAATTCCAGAAAAAAAGAAATGTCTGGGTACAAGTTATCACTACCCCTGGTGAAGTCCATGAAATTCTAAAGATGTACCATGTAGTAGGTGGATGTCACCGGGGGGTAGTGAAAACAAAAGCTGCCATTGGTGACTTGTACTTCTGGAAAGACATGACTAAAGACATTGAGAATTATGTAAGTTAACAACACCTCCAAGCATATTAAGGTTATGAAATTTTATTAAATATACTTGCTAACATGACTCTACAACACTGATTGTAAAATTAAAAGCATTCTTAGAGTGAAAGATTATTTCCCTTCATAAAGCTGCTCCTGGATACACAGCTAATACACTTGTATTGCAATAACCATTCATTTCTAGTAGTTTTAATGTACTTAAACACAGTACCTACCATAGAATTCTCATGTTAGTTTATAGTTTGATATCATCGGTGCATGCCAATTCAAGTTTAGTGGCTGATCTTGGCAATGTGTCTCAGAAGTGGTTATGTCTTTGTGTGATCATACTCATCACGTACATTATTTTATTTACTTTTTCTCATTTAGATATCATCATGTCCAACTTGCCAGACTTTTGAGCCAATAAAAACCCAAGCCCCTACCCTGAAGCAAATCAAGGTATCTCTCCCAATGGAAGTTGTGGGAATGGACCTTATTGGTAAGATATTTTCATAGTTTTCTGCAAAATGTACTAAGTTAAATGCAAAGCCTATATATATATATATATATATATATATATATACACATATATATATATATATATATATATATATATATATATATATATATATATATATATATTTATATATATATATATATATATATATATATATATATATATATTTTTATATATATATATATATATATATATATATATTGTGTGTGTGTGCCTGAGTGTGTGTGTGTGTGTGTGTGTGTGTGTGTGTGTGCGCGTGCGTGCGTGCGTGCTAGCGTGCGTGCTAGCGTGCGTGCGTGCATGCATCTGTGCGTGCGTGTGTGTGTATTTACCTAGTAGTTTTACAGGGCCTGGGCTTATGCTTGTGTAGCCCCGTCTCTGTATCTGTATTTATCTGACTTTTCTTTAAAACTGTGTAGGCTACACACTTTGTCAACACTACTTCATCACTTACATTGTTCCACACTTCTATACTTCTTTGCAGGAAGCTATATTTCTTTACATCATTCAAACATCTTCCTTTCCTCAATTTTTTACTATGGTGTCTTGTATTCCTGATGTTAGTCTCTTTCGTTAGTAATTAATAGCTCCTCATTGTCTACTTCATATCTTTTGTTCACTAATATATAAATTTGGATTAGATCTCCCCTTTCTCTTCTTTTTTCTAGTGTTGGTAAATTTATTTCCTTTAATCTTTATTCGTAGGCCATACCTCCCAATTCTGGTACTATTTTAGTTGCCGTCCTTTGAATTCTCTAATTTCCTTAAGTCCTTTTTTTTTGTGAGGAGACCAAACTGTCTCTGCATACTCCAATTTTGGTCTGATCATGGTTGCAATTAATTTCCTCATCATATCTTTATCCATGTAGTGTAATGCTGATCTTATATTCCTTACCATGTTGTACGTTTCACCAAATACTTAATTTATGTGACACTCTGGTTGTTTATTGTCTTGCATTATCTCTCCCAGATCTTTCTCTTTACGTGCTTTCTTTAATATAGCAGCATTCCTTATTTTATACATCCACCTTGTTCTTCTTTCACTTTTTCCCATTTCCATAACATGGCACTTGCTTATATTGAATTCCATCTCCCATTTCATGCTTCACCTCCAAATTTTATTTAGGTCTTCCTGAAGGGTTTAACAGTCTTTGTCCTTTCTTATATGTCTGTGTGTGTGTAGGAGTGTGTATTTACCTATTTGTACTTTACAGGGCCTGATATAAGCTCCTACTGTCCCATCGCCATACCTACATTCATCCAATCTAGACTTCATCTGATGAACACACTTTGTCTCCACCATTGACTCTTCCAGTTTGTTCCCCTTCAACATTTATATAAAGGAAGCTTTATTTCTTAACATCTCTTTAGCAAATTTGTTTTGCAGATTTTTTTCTATGTCCACCACTGCCTTTCCAGGGTAATTTTTATTAAGTCATCTATATCTAGCACATCTATTTGGCTGACTATTTGATATATAGTAATCAAATCTCTCTTGCTTATCTCCTCCTAGGTTGGCAACTTAATTTCTTTATTCTGTCTTCTTATGTCATGTATCTCAGTTCAGGCATAATATTTTGGTTGTTAGTTTTTTAAGTTTAATCTCTCTTCATAGGTCAACTTAATCAACTCCGGAACCATCTTAGTGACTCCTCTTTGTACTCTTTCTAATTTTATAATATTCCTCTTTATATGAGAAGACCACACCACTGCTGCATATTCCAATCTTGGTCTTATCATGGAAATCAATAACTTTTTTGTATAATTCCTTCATCTAAATATGAGAATGCCATTCTTATTCTTTTTAACAAATTCATCGTCTCTCCATTAATTTTATCAATGTGTCTGTCTGGAGTCAAATTTTCAGTAACTGTTACTCCCAATGTGTGTGTGTGTGTGTGTGTGTGTGTGTGTGTGTGTGTGTGTGTGTGTGTGTGTGTGTGTGTGTGTGTGTATTTACCTAGTTGTTTTTTTTAATGGGAGTGGAGCTACACTCATGCTGTCCTGTTTTTATATCTACAATTGTCTGACTTGTACATATGGAGATAGGACAGCATGAGCAGAGCTCCACTCCCATAAAGCATAACAAGGTAGTAATTAAACACACACAGAGCTTACCTTGGGTCTTGTAAATCACAAATAGGTAAATGTGTTTTTTTTTTGTTTTTTTTTTGCGTGTGTGTGTGTGTGTGTGTGTGTGTGTGTGTGTGTGTGTGTGTGTGTGTGTGTGTGTTTGCATCCTTGCAGGTAACATAAAAGACATGTATTCCAGGACTTAAACATTTATTGCAGGAGGAACATCTTCAGTTCGGCTATACATCACAGGCTCATCTTGACAAGCATTAGGAAGAATTATGAGCCAAGTATTATGAAGGACACTGTTCAAAGTATACTAGATAGCATGATAGTCTGTGATGCATTATTAACTGTGGCATGTTATGTGGTTTACTATTTGAAGATGTAAGACAAAACACCTTGGTATGCATGTATTAATGTCACTAGTTTCTCACATATGGGATTTGGCTGTGATCTTAAAATTAGCTGATATAATACCAATACTTACTGCTCTTTATTAGTCACCTTTTCTTTACATTTTTTTGTGTACATTGTTCATAATTTCCCTTGTTTAACATTACCATTTACTTAACCATTTATTTACAATACTATCTGTTTGAAATAAGTAGCATGGTTTCTATATTTTTAAGATTCCTGTTAAAAAGTATTAGTAAATACACTTAGTGGCTGTAACAGACACATTTGGTGATGTGCAACATCCCCTCTGGTAGCTTCATGTTTTATGGAGTAAGTCTTGCATCCTCTACATTTAAGAGCACAGTTCAGTTGGTTGCCCATGGATAAGTTACGTCATATAAGAACAGTTTTATATCAGATCAGATAATGTTTGATGTATGTGAAAGTATCTGTAGAAGGAGATGGTATAGAAAGTAATTTCCTGCAAAGTGCCAAGAAATGGAGTGTATTTATTTTTAGATGATACCCTCCCATCACTATTTCATCAAGCAACATCACCTTATATACTACCCTACTAGTACCTCTTACAAAATTGCTCATTATTACTTTCTACTTTTTTTTATTAAAACATAGATCTTATATACTGTATATGTGAAAATCTCTTCAGAATCCTTATATTGCTCATACATTTTTAATGCAGTTATCTTTGTTACCAGATGTCAGGAGGAAATGTAGCAAATTATATCTATTTCTAATATTTTAACTATTACAGGACCACTACCAATGACAGAAACTGGCAGTCAGTATGTACTGACAGTGGTCGACTATTTCACCAAATATGTCATGCTGTTCGCTCTTCCTAGAAAAGATGGCACAGGAGTCAATAGATGCATCAAGCAGTATATAAGCATGTGAGATTAATTTATCTTTATATGTCTTTTATATGAAAGTAATCCAGTTTGACTATCCATACTTATAAAAAATAAGCAGTATAATTTCATTCTAATATTGTAATTATATGTTAATTATAGCACAATGCTGTCTGTATAAAATATCTTTAGTGTATATACTTCTTAACCTAGTCTGTATCCTGTAAGATCCGTGTCTTGCTTATGGATAAACAAATAAGCAATATCTCATATAAAGTTAGTGAAAGATGTAATGTTACACTCTACCATGTTCAATGTATGGGTATGTTCTTCACAGATTGGGGGCACCAAAACGCCTTATTTCAGACCAAGGGAAGGAGTTTTGCAATAAGGTAAGTAATGTCTCTGTATGCAAAAGGTTACAATTCTAAGCTATTTTCTTTTATAGTATACAGGGGGTTCCTAGAGGACATGGTAAGTGCAATGTTACCTCGTGCCATGTACTTTGAAACTGCATATATGAAATCCAAGATGTTATAGGAATAATAGCAATGTAGTCCATCACTGTGACTGTTGAACTAGCAGCATTAACATTTTCATGTGCATGTGTGAGTCTGGCTGCCTGTTTGTGTGTGTTTTTACCTAATTGTATTCTTATAAACCATATTATCATGTTTTCCTTAAAGGTGTGAATACTTTTGGCACACACTACTACTTTTGGAAATTTATTCCACTGATTTATAGTCCTGTCTGGAAATTGATTTTTTTCACAATGTTTTCTTGTATATTTTTTTATCAATTGCTCTTGTGGACGACTGTCAAGGTCAGAGGTTCTCAGACTTCATTATTTAGTGGCACACTATTGATATATCAGATTTTGACGGTGCACCAACTCTAGAGTCAGTGTAGTGTTATCTTGGTACCTCTTCATCTGAATAGTGTGTGTGTGTGTGTGTGTGTGTGTGTGTGTGTACACAGACACACACACACACACGAAAAGTTAGATAAATACAGATACAGAGACGGGGCCACTCAAGCGTAAGCCCAGGCACTGTAAAACTACAACTAGGTAAACACACACACACACACACACACACACATATATATATATATATATATATATATATATATATATATATATATATATATATATATATATATATATATATATATATATATATATATATATATATATATATATATATATATATATATATATATATATATATATATATATATATATATATATATATATATATATATATATATATATATATATATATATATATATATATATATATATATATATATATATATATATATATATATATATATATATATATATATATATATATATATATATATATATATATACAGTCGTACCTCGGTACTCGACCATAATCCGTTCTGAGGTGGTGGTCGAGCACCGATTTGTTCGAACACCGAAACCAATTTTCCCATAAGAAATAATGGAAAGTATTTTAATCCGTTCTTACCATTAAGAAAAATACGTAAAATATTATAAGAACGTGTATCTAAACAACAATGAACAACAATGGTTGACTTTGCCATTTCGTACTGCGACGCGAGGTCGGACACTCGTACACCACTTTCATATTTTGCTATAATTTCCTTCTTCAGTTCAATAGTGGTCCTCACTGTTTTCCTCTTTGCCTTCCCCTTATCACTGTCTTTCTTTGGACCCATTATTAAGGGCTAGAGCAACACGAAAAAGTTTAAATCTGGGAAGAAATACTCGAACAAACTGCGTACGTCTTACTCCGCTGGCGGTCTGAGTCGAACTGACGCTTACCCGCTGGCCGAGAAGGGCCGAGGAGCGCGTTCGGGTCGACTCGGGCTAGTCGAGTACCGAAAATCTGTTCGAGGTCCGATGCATTTACTACTCAAATTTTTTGGTCAAGCACCGATTTGGTCGAGTATAGAGGCGGTCGAGTACCGAATTGTATATATATATATATATATATATATATATATATATATATATATATATATATATATATATATATATATATATATATATATATATATATATATATATATATATATATATATATATATATATATATATATATATATATATATATATATATATATATATATATATATATATATATTTTTTTTATGTTAGCCTGTGCACCTGTAGGCTCCATCTGCCTCGATCGTGTTCAGGGCAGGCCTGTTAGTGGTGCGGGCAAGGTATTTAAGTGGCACCTGTAGAGGCCCATGCCGCCTCCCAGAACTCATCTTTATTGCATTACAACTAGAGCTTGGGTATCAGGGCGACATGTAGGTAATATATATATATATATATATATATATATATATATATATATATATATATATATATATATATATATATATATATATATATATACTTATTTCTATGTCAAGGCCTGTAGGCTAGGGTGGCTGGGGCAGGATTTTTAAAGTGGCTCATGCTACTCTTCTGCAATCTCTGATACACTCTATCAGAAAAGGAGTTAACAGCAACATGTGGGTATTATTTAACTGGAGAATCACTGGTCTAGGTACTCATTTACAATATATATATATATATATATATATATATATATATATATATATATATATATATATATATATATATATATTTTTTTTTTTCACACATTTGTATATTATCATATCTCTTTTCCTTCTCTCTTCCAGTGTTGGCAATTTAAGTCTTCTGAGTCTTTCCTCTCTTGGTACCCGTCCTGTTGCAGCTCTTTGTACTTCTCAATCTTCTCAATATGTTTTTTTTTTAAGTGTGGATTACATACTACTGCTACGTATTCCCATGTTGGTCTAAGAAATTATTTTATTATCTTTACCATGTCCTCATCAGTGCATGTTTCATAAGAAGTTAGGCATGTTTCTGGCCTCTTTTCAATGGTCTTCTGGTGAAAGTTTACTCTTAATAATGATTCCTACTATGCGTTTCAGGGGCTGGGTAAATTTTTTTTTTTTTTTTTTTTTACAACACAGGGCATCAGTAGATGTTGTAAAAATAGGCGTTTACTCTTGATAATAATGGCTAAGTCTGGCAGAGTCAACTGTACATCGGGACGAGGAAAGCATAACGTAGCTATGACGTCTACCCCACCCTTCACCTCCACTACTCTCTCTCTCTCTCTCTCTCTCTCTCTCTCTGCATACAGTAATTTTTATATTATGTGCAACATGTCTTTTTTATGTTCTTTGGTTGATTTTAACTGCCTTGTGATTTCAGATCAATGCTGACTTATGCGAGCAGCTAGGCATCAAAAGGTGCATTGCCAGTGCGTACCATCCCTACATTGATAGATTCTCAATAGTTTAATAATATTATTTTCATTATTTTTTGTTGTGATTGTCTTAAATTCATGCCAAGCTTTGAAATAAATCTCAAAAGCAGCTTACTATTACTAGCTCCAGGATAGTGGCTTTGATGTTTATTTGTCTTCCACTGTTTTTTGCTTTGCTTTTGTTTGTTTCCTTCACATTTGTTGTATTTGTCTTTGTCATTTCTCAATAAGCTTATTTATATATTATATGCTTATGTGTTCTGTCCAGTGTCCATTTGAAGTGAATCATCCTTATTTGAACTTCCCGCTTTCTGGTAGTGTAGTTGGGAGAGCCTTGAGCTTCCACAGCCTGTCTTTACAGAGAGAGATCAGAGGAAGCTGCACCAGTGTGTCGTTCGATGATGACATGGTCAGAGAGAGAGCTCACTTCTTGCTGGCAGACACACCCCAGCCCGGCTACTGGGTCCAGCGTGCAGCATAACTGATGCCCACCACCACAACTCTTCAAAACTGTTTCCAATTTATCCATAAACTAGCATTAATAATCCACATTCTACAAGTGTTGTTAGATACTTATTTTTTTAGTTTTTTGTCCTTTAGCTCAGACTTAATTTCATAGAATCTTCACATTAAATAATATATATTTCTTTAATTCTTTACTGACAAGTATTTAAGTTTCCAAACTAATAAGTTAAATTTTTAAAATAAAAAAATGGTATAACTTTCAAAGATTCTTAAAATGAGCTATCAGTTCTCCCTTTAACTGATGAACTTAATACACACACATATATATATATATATATATATATATATATATATATATATATATATATATATATATATATATAGATATATATATATATATATATATATAATAACTTAAGGTAATGAATATTTCACTTTGCAGAATTCTGGAAATAACGGAGAGGGACACTGTGAAGCTGGCCGCCACCAGGACTGGACATGACGATGTTCCTCTGGCAAAGAATGTCGCTTACGAGCAGCTGAAGCCTGTGAAGTTTGGCGCACTTCACAGGCATGCAGCAGAGCTAGTAAATGACAGTTCCACTGATACAGACCCTGACCTGTATCAGAATGAACAAGCTTGCCAGAGGAAACACGCCATTGCCACGCCTGTCCACGCTAGGGCCTCACACCAGCAAGACTCAGGACATCCACAGAGGGAGGAAGACATCATTTTGATAGGACACAAGCCAAAGGCTAAGAGAACAGCCATTTGTCTCCCCTGTGCCAGCCAGCCTACAGAACAGGCAATTAGGAGGCAATGATTCAAGTTCTGGAGAAGAAAGGTTGGCTTGACGATGACCACATGAATCATTGCCAGGCACTCCTCAAACATCAGTTTCCCGAGGTTGATGGCCTACAGAGCTGTGCAGTGTTTGAGGCAGTGGGGCACTATAATGTTGGAACCCCACTGTAAATTTGTCCAAATTCTTAATGTAAAAGGAAATCATTGGCTATCAGTTAGTAATGTTCATTGTTCAGCTAAAAGTAAAATTAAGATCTATGATTCATTGTTTGCAATTTCACTGGACCCCACCGCCAAAAATTCATTGGACAGTTTGGGTGGATGTTTCACACCTCTAGTGATGCCATAACTTTGAATGGCTTGATGTGCAACAACAGAGGGCGGCGAAGCATGGCTTGTATGCTATCGCTAATGCTTATGCACTTTGTGCACAGTGGAAGCCTGAAGAGTGTGCTTGGGACCAGAATGGTCTTTATGCCTGGCTGGTAGGATGCCTGAAAGCTGGTAAGATGTCCCTCCTCCAGTAACAGCTCCCCACAGAAAAAAGCAAGGGACAGTCCTTAAAGAGGTGGAACCCGTCCATTGTGTCTGCCGGCTGCCGAACGATCCTCAGCTACCGATGATTGCCTGTGATACCTGCTATGAATGGTATCACCTCAGCTGCCAGGGGAGTGGCATCACCAGTAGCTGGCGATACATCTTTCCACTGCAGCCGTTGCAGGTAACTTTGTTTATGCCTATAAACTGTCACATAAAATATTAACCCAGTTTCATTCAAATTGAAGTCAATGAGTTCATGTTTGGTAGTATTTTTCCATCATATTGAGTATATTTAAGAATGGAAAAGGCAACTACCATGAATATAGTTGTTTCAGTCCTGTATTTAAGGTAAAAAAGTACAGTGCTCCTCACTATGTCACGGTTCACTTTTTGTGGCTTCACTATATCGTGGGTTTTCAAATCATACATATCTAATTTTAGATTGTTGACTTTTCGCTATATTGCAGTATTTTTGAGAAATATAAAATTTTTACCATTCAATATTCTAATTATTTTTAAGCAAAATATGGTTAAAATAACATTAGAATATAAAGTTATAAAAAGTAAGTTAAAGTAAAGAAAATTGTATATCTACATTATTAAAAAATATTAAATCAAAATTTAAATAAAACTATAGTAGCATAGTGGTCTTGTACTAAAAACAAAATGAGACACTAGCATATGGGAAACGGAATAAAACTGCAGCTGCTTCTGCCCAAGTGAGATCATACTCAGCATGCTATTGGCTGATGGTTGAGGCAGCTACTCAGAGCATGGTATTCTGTATCTTGGATGCTGCATGGCTCAGTGACAGCAGCATCTGTAGTGCTGTTGCCCAATGTAGAAACATCCCGCACCTCAACCCATCCATTTCAGCTAGCTTTACATCTTGCTGCGTGGAGTCTCTATGTGGTGTTGTGCTGTGTTTTACATTAACGTTTGAACTTTATTTACCTCCCTGCAATGCCACCCAAGTTTTTTTTATGCTGCAGCCCGTGTGCATCTGTAGGCTTATGTTTAGGGCAGGCCCATTAGTGGTGCAGGCAAGGGTTTCTATGTTTTCTGAACCTGAATCCAAGCAATCAAGGAAGACTCTAACCATCATCAAAATGGTGAAACTTCTGGACATGCTTAATGAATGGAGATCGTACATGGCTGTAGGGTGCCACTTTGGCCTCAATGAATCTACGGTATGTTATATTAAGAAGGACGAGAAGAACATAAGATCGACGGCAGCTGCTTCTTTCAATAAAAATGCCAAGAGGGTTGTAACGTTGAGTAATAAGGTGGAGGTTAGGATATAATCTGCATCGTCTTTCTAGATTAATGATTGCAGAAAATAGAATATTGCACTGGATAGCAAAAAAAATATATTTAAATAAATAAATATGTAATTTCTACTTCACGGATTTTCACCTATCACAGGTGGGTCTGGAAGGCACTAACCATGATGAGGGAAGGAGTACTGTACACTGCAAATAAATTGCTTAAAAGGCATTTTGTGTGATTACAATTAACGAGCAAATAAGATTAATATGAAAGCATGTACTACGCATCTAAGGCATATGTTTAATAGGACTTAAATAAACATATACTTTATAATGGTACATTTATACATTCACAGAAAGAAATAGATGTAGTTGGAGACCTCTCCCTCTCCTTCATGGTCCACGGGTTCCACCTTATTGAAAATGTGCAGCACAGGGGTGCTGTTATGTCTGCCCTCAGGTTCTCACCACAGGTATTTTCCATTTGATATTAGAATTTACCATTTCAGTTTGCTCTTCAGACACTCTCTTTTTCAATCCTCTTCACATCATCCATGGCAAGGCACCTCCCCCAAGTAACTCGCCTTTCAGCATTACATTAATCTCAACCCCCTGCACACACTTCATCGCTACACTTGTAAATTTACTCATAGTTTCCTCCTCATCACAAGTACCATGTCCAGAAGAGCTAAACTTTCACATTATTTGTATGTATAATATTTATTTATAAAGGAGAATACCAAAGTGTAGTTTGTATCTTATTTATTTATTTATACGTACTTTACTGTTATATATTTAACATTTATTTGTGCATACATTTTGTATTAAAAGGATTTTGTATGTATTTTGTAAATTATTTTTTACTGTTTTACATTGACAGCAGATAGTGGAGTATATTATTACCAGTGTATTTACATACTTTGATACATATTAAAAGAAGTTTATATTTTGTGTAACTTTTCATTATTTATATATTTATTTTAAAAAATTGGAGTCTGATTTGATCCTGATGTTTTTTTTAAAGGAAAGTATTTTAGTTACTTACTCTCATACAGTGTACATGTGCTATTAAAAAGTTACCTGTGATTGCATGTGTTGGTTCTCTCACTTGATATCCAGAAAAAAAAAATGGATGTCAAGATCAGGAGAGTATGACCAATTAAAGCTTAGATGAGAAATGCATCATTGGAGTGTTTTCTAATAGAGTAAAATGCAAATTGGATGAAGGGAAACACATTGCAGTTATTTATTTATTTTTGTGTGTTTTTCTATTTATTTATTTATCTAGTTGTAATATACAGGAATGAAGCTATCCTAAATTTGTCACATCTCTTCAACACTTGTTCATTTCCTCCGCCATCTTCAAATCTTCATAAATTTCTTCTTTCACTCAGCTTTGTTATACCTTCAGGTTTCCCTAATTTACCATTAACATACCTGTAGAACAATTTTGGTTCGTCTTTGCACTTACTTATTACGTCCATTTCATTTTTCTTTCTTTCTTCTTTACATATTCTAATGTACTATTTTCTCTCATGTTTGTAAAAGTCCTATTTATTTTAGTTCCTCATTCTACTCCACCTTTTCCATGTGTCTTTCATTTTCCTTGCCTGTTTTCTTTTCTGTTGTAGCCTATGTGTACCTGTAGGCTTTGTCTGCCCTTTGATTGTGTTCAGGGCAGGCCCATTTGTAATGCGGGCTAGGTTTTTTTAAGTGGTACCTGTAGAGGCCCATGCTGCCCCCCAGAACTCATATTTGTTGCATTACAACTACAGCTTGGGTATCAGGGCAACATGTAAGTAATTTTTACGCCACTCGGCAAATGACACGAATTTCAAGGTGGCACTGGTGGGGATGAAATCCATGTTCAGACCAGTCCATCCCCATGGTCACCATCTTATCCATTTGCCCACCGCTTCCTCCTGTATTATATTATACCAGTTATTCTTGCTTCTATGAGACTCGTGTGTGTGTGTGTGTGTGTTTGTGAGAAAATGAAGGTGAATGTGACCATTAGTATTGATGAGGTGCAGTGGTGCAGGAGATGCCATTATTATGCTAAAGGGAGAAACACTGGAACAGGTACTAAAGTTTTGTTATAGTATAATTATTGATGTTAACTCTGGAGCCTTCATAAAGGGAGAGGTGAGTCATAGACAAAATGAGAATGTATGAGGGAATAGTTGCTCCTGCTTCGTACAGATGTGAAGTATGGGCCATAAATGCTTATGCTTGGAAGAGGATAAAGTAAGGAGCATACATGATGGCAGTGCTTGGTGGAGTGCTCATCCCTGAGTCTGGCTATTAAGCCAGTGGTGGGTATGAACCTGCTTGCCTGGTGCACACAGGACACTGTGACACAGTTCCTGACAACTGCTGTTCCCAGATTTCCTCAGATCCCCAAAGGGAAGAGTGAAAACAGCAATGGTGGATGGGCCTCCTCATGGCCTGCCCTCAAATGCTCCAATAATATGAGTGCTGTGGGCGATGGTGAGTGTGCAGTCTTGAAATAATGTTTAGGGGTGAGTGACATTCAAGGGCCCCAGAATTTGTCTTGTAATATGGCGGTCACACCCTATGGGAGGGATTGAGGTGGTCAAAGGGATCACCTGAAGATCCGCCACCCAGCCACTTGCTCAGGTTGGCGGATCTTCAGGTGAGAAAATCTGGGGTGGCAGATCTTCAGTTGATAGATGCTGCCACTCTTCTTCCCATTGTATCTAAAGTGGTTCGACCAAGTCTATTATTCACAGTGACAGTGGAGAACTTATCGTAATAACCTAACCTAACCTAACCTAACCTAGCAACCCAACCTTCTTCAACCAGCAACCTTGTAACACAACCTTCTTACTTAACCTAACCTAACCTAACCTAGCTTGACCTAACGTAACCTGCCTAACCTAACTAACCTAACCTAACCTAACCTAACCTATCACCTGAATATCAGGCTGATCTTCAAGTGAAAGAATATGGGGTGGCGGATCTTGGGTGAGACAATCTGGGGTGGCGGATCTTCAGGTGAGACAATCTGGGGTGGCGGATCTTCCAGGTGAGACACTTTGGGGTGGCGGATCTTCAGGTGGTCCTGTGGGGTGGCGGATCTTCAGGTGATCCAGTCAAAGCCCCCCATCATTAGGAAGTTACATGGTCTTTAATTAATGAACTTAATGGGAGTCGATTGGGGAGTGCTAGGAAAGAGGACATAATTAATTTGTTGGGGCTGGGGGTGGATGAGAGAGGACAGCCTTAACGGAATCGTATAATATTTACATACAAGTAACTCCATTACTTAACTCATTTATTATAGCTTTGTTAGGCAGACACATGGTTTCACACATACTATGGAAGGGGGGTCGAAAGGAAGTGAAGCTCCTCCATTAGATTATATGGGGTCTGTTTAATAAACCTTAGGTTGGGGGTCGATGGGGGTTCATCAGGTAAGAGAACATAATTAGTCTGTGAAGGCTAGGTGGATGAGAAAGGAATATGGGGGACCCACTATTGCTAAATTATACCCTACGTTTTTTTTTTTACCAAGTAAAGTTTTTCCTGTTGTATTAAATTAAGACGTACAACACTTGGCGACACTCTAGGATAAACGACCAGCCTTACCTTTCCTGAAAGTAATGTTTTCCTATTATATAAATTGAGAAAACATGTGAGACACCTAGGATAGGCAGCCACCCAAGCACATACGTATCTCCACTCATCTTCTTTACTGGTAGTAGCGTTTTCCCTGTTACATAAATTAAGAAAACATGTAGGGACACTCGGACAGGCATTCCAGCAAATAAATCACATCTCCCTTCACTTTTATTAAAACAGTGTGCATCCCTGTATTTCCGTGGTCGGCTTTGTTTACAAACGAATCAGGGACCTCTCAAATATAAGGGGGCACGGACCAGACAGTTCTACACCGTGCTTCTATTTCCGTGGTCGGCTTTGTTTAAAACCGTCGAGGGACCGCTCAAATATAGGGGGCACGGACGGACACTACACCACCAACAAGTCTTCACTCCAAAGCAAGGGTTCAGGAGACATTCTTCTTGAAGGCAAGTCTGACAAAGGGCCAGTGTATTCAGCTGCCGTTTTTATCATCAACTTCCAGAAGAGCCAGTTCAGCATGCTCTTCAAAGACAGTTCCTCTCTTTCACACAACACTACATTCACAAAACACACACCTTTTCCCCAAAATTCCAAAAGGAAAATGGCTAACAGAAACAACGCCTCAGGTCCCCGTCTGGGGGGCCATAAATTCCCCAGGGAGGACTCCCCTTCTGGCTGCTAACCGACTTGGAGGTATCTGATAACTCCTCGAACCTCCTCCTTATCAATTTCTGCAACATTCGCAGTCTCCGTTCTAATTTTCATTCTGTGGAACATATCTCTCCTTCTCCTAAACCTCCTTCTCTTCCTCACCGAAAACTTACAGGTTTCTGGGGCTACGTGACAACAACCTCTACTGTTCCACTCCTACTATCTCTATACCTAGAATTTCAATCCAAAGCTGGATGTTGCGCCTACGATGCGTCACGACATCACTTGCTCTCAATGCCCTGACCCTTGACTCTTCTGAATTTTCCACCATCTGGCTAAGACTTCATTGTCATTCTGTATTACTAAATACATATGTGCTGTTTATCTCTAACCTAACTCTACTAACTATGTAGCAAAGAATTCTTTGACTATTTGAACTCTAGTGGAGCACATCTTGACTCACTCACTCTTCGCTGAAATCTCACCTTGGGAAATTTCAATGTTCACCACTGGCTTTGGCTTTCATCCTCCTTCACTGACCAGCCTGGTGAACAAACCTACCCAACTTTTACTCTCCTCAAGCGACCTAGAGCAGCTGATTCAGCACCCCTACTCGTATAACCCGAAGGCAAATATCTTGGAACAGGCCCAACATTCTAGACCTTTTCCTTACCTCTAATCTTTCTGCTTACTATGTCAAACTTTTCTCTCCGTTGGGCTCCTCCGATCATAACCTTATTTCTGTATCCTGTCCTATCGCTCCTGTACATCCTCTGGACCCGCCGAAGAGGCGATGCTTTTACAGCATTTTGCTTCAGCTCGGTGGGACGACCTGAGGATGTACTTTCCATTCCCGTGGAATGATTACTGCTTCAGGAGAGAGACCCTCTGTGTGTGCTCAGCGCATCACAGAGGTGATTATCTCTGGAATGGAGGCACTTACATTCACACATAACTCTCCACTTCTCATGCTAAAAAGCGTTGGTTTAATCACGTTTTGTTCTCGTGCTATTAAAGATAGGAGAAGCTAGCTCACAAAGGTTCAGAGCATGAACTCCCACTAACTCTGACCTTTACATTTTCAGCCCGGTATCGTGCCAAATCTATTATCCGACTTACAAAACTTCTTTTATTAATAGAAAATGTCAACTTACCTTAGCTTCTTCTAATTCTTCCCGTGCCTTCTGGCATCTAAAAATATATCCTCAATTCCTTCTTCCTCTCTCCCTCTCTCCTTAACCCTGACGGCAGCACTGCCGTCTCATCCATCCATCTATTGCTGAACTCTTCGCTCCAAACATTCTGCTTAAGAACTCCACCCTGGACGATTATGCCTGTTATTAAGATTCTTCCAAATGATGTTTGCTATGCCTCTCTGGCCTCAACTCTCAGAAGGCTTATGGACCTCATGGAGTGCCTCCTATTGTCCTTAAAACTGTGGTTCTGTGCTGACACCCTCTTGGTCAAACTCTTTCGTCTCTGTCTTTCAACATCTACATTTCCTTCCTGCTGGAAGTATGCCTTGCCCTGTACAGCTTGTGCCTAAGAAGGTGAAACGTTCCAATCCTCAAACTAAAGCCCTTTGCTTTACTTTTCCACCTGTCTATCTAAAGCTTTTGAATAAATCCTTAACCGGAAGATTCAAAAGCACCTTTCCCACTTCAACCTTCTATCTGATCGCCAGTATGGGTTCCGCAAGGGCGTTCTACTGGTGATCTCCTTACACTCCTAACTGACTCTTGGTCATCCTCTCTTAGCCGTTTTCAATTGAAACCTTTGCTATCGCGCTGGACATATCAAAAGCTTTTGCTAGGGTCTGGCACAAATCTTTGCTTTTCAAACTACCCTCCTACGGTTTCTATCCTTCTCTCTGTACCTTTATCTCCAGTTTCCTTTCTGACCGTTCTATTTCTGCTGTGGTAGACGGACACTATTCTTCCCCTAAACCTATTAAGGGGGGAGCACGGGCCTTTGCCAATGGCGGTCCGTGACAGGGGTCCGACAGACCGACTCTATTGGCGACCGTAGTCTAGCCGACCAAGTCAGTCTGTCGACAAGGACTGGCATGTCTCTAACTCTATCACGCCCTGCTTCATATAATTTAAAGTGATTCTCGTTTTCTCTTTATATAAGAAACAACGGAGCCAAGGTCAGAGGTCATGTGTGGATAAATTCTTGTCTTTTTGCTCCTCGTTCGTCACAAGAAAGGAAAAAAAAATATTACTGAAGGTTTGGTATTTAAGGATTTAGTTTTTCAAAAGCAAAGAATGAAGAAGCAAAGTCCGTCTTCAATGTATGCAAGTAATCGGTTTTATTTTACTCTCATCACGAAGTAATAATATATATATATATATATATATATATATATATATATATATATATATATATATATATATATATATATATATATATATATATATATATATATATATATATTCTGATTATGTATATTTCAGGTTTTCTCGTTTCTTCTATACAACAAAAAAGAAGACAAAAGGAAGTTTAGTTCACTTGTATTTACTATTATTATGTTTTCATTTGTTTTCTCATCATGAGAAGCAAATTTTATATAATTACAGTGTGTCTTTACTTATACAACTGAAAAGAAAGAATCAATTATCGCAGCGTTCAGGCATGTAGATATTATTTTTATTTTTTCTGTTTCTTCCCAGGACAAGAAATAAATCTCATAGTTTGATATATCCTAAGTGTCTGTTTTGTGTGTTTTTATTCATAGAAGAGCAAGGAATGAGGGAAAGGAAAGTCTAGTTGATGGTTGTATAGCGCGCGATGCTGTATTTTTTATTTTACTCCTGGGAGCACAAACACGGCCATAATACCTCAGCCAAAGCATTGCAGCAATACTGCCTGTGAAACAACTCTTTAAGTGCAGGCATGATAATACCTACACACACACACACACACACACACACACACGCGCACACACACACACGCACATGCACACACACAGACACACACAATGCAATGTGCAAGATGGCGCCACTATAAACCTCGCCTGCGCCCAGAACAGGCTGGGCCGAGGTATCAGGCCCACCTGGAAGAAAGCCTTGGGCCGACCATCAGGCCCCACCGGAGAAGAATGCCCACAGGCGCAATAGGCAGCAACGTAAAACACACACACACACACACACACACACACACACACACACACATGCACACGCACGCACACACACACACACACACACACACACTCACACTCACACACACACACACACACACACAGCCTTCTCCACAACCCCCCTCCCTTTTCTAGTCAGTCTACCGTTAAGTTAAGAAAATCCCATTTTTTGTTTAATCAGTCGCGTTCAGTAATGCATCATAAATAATAAAGTAGAGATAACCAATAATATGTCCCAAGGTGGAATCGATTTCGTGATTTCCATTGAATTATTCTCACCTATGATTACCTGAGAGAGAATACATAAAAGGAACCTCCTACCTTCCTTACCAGATTCAAAGTAGTTATAAATAATTGCCATACTGATTTGTTTTCCGGGGCAATGGCGCGTGGGGCGGGGGCGGAAAAATCAGCCGTAGTGGCTGAGCTGTTATATCGGCTTGTTTTGGCAGGGAGCAAGGGCGTGGGGCGGGGCGGAAAAACACGTGGGGCGGAGGCGGAAGGACATCCGTAGTATCCTGCGCCATACCGGGTTGTTTTGGGGGGGCAAGGGGGGGGGGGGGGGGGGGGCAAAAACCGGGGGGGGGGGGGGCGGAAGGACATCCGTAGTATCCTGCGCCATAGCGTCTTGTTTTAGCCAGGGGCAATGGCGCGTGGGGCGGGGCGGAAAAACAGCCGTAGTGGCAGGCTGTCATACCGGCTGTTTTGGCGGGCAAGGAGCGTGGGGCGGAGGCGGAGCGGAAAGACTTCCGTAGTATCCTATGTCATAGCGGCTTGTTTTGGCGGGGCAAGGGGCGTGGGGCGGGACAGAGGGATCCAGCAGTGACATGGCTATGGGGAGGGAGCGAGGGATGTGCTATGGTGCGGTTGGTGGGAGGTGACAGGTCCAGGGAGCGGCGAGACATGGGCTGCGCCATGCCTCGTTCTGTCTAAGAGGGCAGTGTGCAAGGGTGAAGTAGTGACGCCATGCTGAGATGCTATACTTAACAGTTACGCCTTTGTTGCCTGTTAGCACATACACACACACACACACACACACACACACACACACACACAGTAAATAAGAGTTTGAGATTAATCAAGTACACAAAAGTTATGTTATATACATTAAAACTCTGTCTTTGAGAAAGAAAGTATAGTACCTGTATCTTTTATTTTGGGAAGATGATGCATAAGTAACCGCACACATATTAAACTTATAGAGTTTGAGGTTAAAGCATATACGTTAAGTACTACAAAAACACAAAGTTATGTTAAGAAAGGAGAGAGAGAGAAAAAAAGAGGAGAAAGGAGGAAGAAAAGAAAAGGAGAAAGGAAAAAGGAAAGAGGATAAGGATAAAGGAGACAAAGAAAGCGAGAGAAAAAAGGATAAAGGAGAGAGAGAAAGAGAGAGGAAGAGGAGAAAGGGGAAAGGAGAAAGAAAGGAGGGAGAAGAAGAGAGGAGAAAGAGAAGGAAAGAAAGGAGAGGGAGAAGAGGAGAAAAGAAAGGAGAGAGAGTAAGAAAGCACAAAAGTTATGTTAGAAAGGAGAAAGAGGAGAAAGAAGAGGAGAGAAGGAAGCACACAAAGTTGTGTTAAAAGAAAGGAGAGAAAGAAAGAAGGATAAAGGAAAGCGAGAGAGAAAGAAAGTGAAAGGAAAGGAAAAGAAGAGGATAAAAGAGAGAGAGATAAGAGAAAGCGAGAGAGGAGAAGGAGATAAGTAAGGAAGAGAAGAGGAGAGAGAAAGAGAGAAAGCGAGAGAGAGAGATAAAGAAAGGAGAGAGAGAAAAGGAGAAAGGGCAGATGAAAAGAGACAAAGAGAAAAAGAAGAAGAAATTATATGAATGACGAGTCACAGTTGAAAATCTATGGAAGATGGCGATGATGGGAAAGTCGTTACGTGTGAAATTCGCTACACACCTGCCTCAAATCAGCAACCCCCCCCCACCCACCGCATCCCACCCTCCTCTAGCAGATGTGTTGGGTATCTCCCACTCTCCGCGTTAAAATAGCGAACAAAGCTGAGCCCCTGAGTGAGAACGGCAACGTCACGGTGTTGACTCGTCTCTGTTGCGGGATGATGGTATATTTCTCGTGAGAATGAGAAGCAATGCTTTATTGAGCCAAGCAGTGTGGAGACGAAAGTCGTTTGAGTGGATCGTGTCGGTCGTGCGTCGACAGTGACCGCCGTGGGCCAGATGACTCTTTGTTTAAACGTTGTAGAGACGTTTCACATCTCTCCTTCCGTCCATGAGTGTTCTTCACCACGAGCTAACAATGCCAGAAAAACTCTGTGAAAGCTGGCCAGGTGGTATTCGGAGAGATACATCTGCATCCCCTCCCCACCTTTCCCGCGTTTTCCGAGCGTCAGATGAGGAAAATTAAACTACCACCGCGATAGTCTTTATATAAGGAATAGTTAAAATTAGTGGGATTTTATGATTTTATTGATATCCTAGTGAAAACTAACATGCCAAAATCTAGAGAGATTTATATAGAAAGAAAGAAAAAGAATTGGTAAGAGTAAGAGAAAGCGAGAGATTATATAGAAGAAAGAAAGAAGGGTGAGGAAGAGAGAGAGAGACGAAGATGAAAAGGACAAGAGAAAGGAAGAAAAAGAAATTATATGAATGACGGGGAGTTGGCTTATGGTTGCACGTGCAAACACTGTCACAGTTGAAAATATACTATGGAAGATGGCGATGATGGGAAAGTCGTTACGTAAAATTCGCTACACCTGCTTCCGCCCTTCGACCCCTCCCCACCCCCCGCCACCCCTACCTCCTCTAGCAGATGTGTTGGGTATCTCCCACTCTCCGCCTTAGGCAGACAAAGCTGAACCCTGGTGGGGAATGGCAACGTCAGGTGTTGACTCGTCTCTGTTGCGGGATGATGGTACATTTCTCGTGAGAATGAGAAGCAATGCTTTGTGTAAACAGTGTGGGAGACGAAAGTCGTTTAGTGGATCGTGTCGGTCGTGCGTCGACAGTGACCGCCGCGGAAATGACTCTTTGATTAAACATAGTGGGAGACGTTTCATCTCTCCTTCCATTCATGAGTGTTCTTCACCACGAGCTAACAATGCAGAAAAACTCTGTAAGCTGTGGAATGGTATTCGGCGGGATACATCTGCCCTCCCCCTTTCCCGCGTTTTTCCGGGCGTCAAGATAAAATTAAACTACCACCGCGATAGTCTTTATATAAGGAATAGTTAAAATGAATAGGATTTTATGATTTTTATTGATATCTAGTGAGAAACTAACATGCCAAAATCTTATATTAGCTTAATGCAGGTCGATTATTTTTCGTTTGTGTTAAATCCAAACTTAATCCAGTCTGAATAGTTAAACCATTACATGAACACAATAAATTTTGAATTACACTCTAAAAATACATCTTAATTCTGGATGAGAGGGATTCAGACAAGTTATAGTACACATTTATGGCATACATGATAATAATAATAATATTAATAATACTAATACTAATACTAATACTAATACTAATACTAATACTAATACTAATACTAATACTACTAATAATAATAATAATAATAATAATAATAATAACATTGTTAAAATGCATCTTAATTCTGGATGAGGGGGATAATTCAGACAAGTTATAGTACACACACATGGCATACATGATAATAATAATAATAATAATAATAATAATAATAATAATAATAATAATAATAATAATAATAACGGTAGCCATGTATTGTTAAAATGCATCTTAATTCTGGATGAGCGGGATAATTCAGACAAGTTATAGTACACACACAGGGCATACATGATAATAATAATAATAATAATAATAATAATAATAATAATAATAATAATAATAATAATATTGCAACGTTCTGTGGATCATATGTACGTTTCTACTACCTAGTTACCACGTCCCCATCACCTTTTAAGAACCCTTTTACTACATCCCATAACGCCAATGCTATGTATTGGTACCTTTAATGTGCATATTCCCGCAACCTTTCTGATAATCGGGGGGGGGGCTCGTGGTGCAGTGGTTAGCACACTCGGCTCATAACCGAGAGAGACCGGGCTCGATTCCCGGGCGGAGTGGAAAAACTTTGCTGGGATTAAACCTTCCTATACTCATATCCTTGAGCATGCGAAGACAATGAAGTGCAAAAAAAAAAAACTTGCTTTTTTATCTCGTAAAGGAAGAAATACAATCACAAAGGAGTAGGTCAAGTAGGTCATTGCATTTTTTTTGTGTTTTATTATTATTGTGTTTTTGCTACGTTACTGTTACCTTTAGCGTGAATATTGCCACATACTTCCTACTAAGCATACCATTACCTTTCTGCTACGTTTCTTGCAACGGTTCCTTCTATTAACTGTGTCATACATCATATCTTCGTTAACTGCTCACAGTCACATAACCATAAATTTTACTTTTCGTTAATGCATATAAACGACGCTGAAAATCAATGTAGTTACACTTGAAGATGAGATGATCGTAAAAATCTAACTTGTTCTTAGTCAGCAAATGGGCAAAGATAAGACAAGACAAGACATTCTTAACTTATTATATTTTATTCATACTTTTCTCCTTTCTCTTTTTTTTTTTTTTGTGTGTGGGGCGGAAATCAGTATATGCAATCAATATAACACATTTATTTAGAACATGTCAAAGTGCTAATTATTGAAGGGTGATTTTTTTTCTATTTGAAAAACAAAACAAAAACAGACAAATAATATAGTTCGCTAGTTAAAGGCACTTGTTCTTCAGACATTATGGAAATGATTTTGATGACGGTAAATCTTGAACTCCATATAAGCATTGTAACGCTGTTACCTTCACTAATTCCACAAATTCATTTGCTTACAGGAGGATATAATAAGAAAGAAAAAGATAGTTATACTTTTGAGCTTTCAGAAAATAGGTAATTTAATCTACAACTTTAACTATATTTTTTTTTCCTAGACACTTAAAAAAAAAACTCCCATAACACATGACACACAATTCTCAAAATGAATCTTAAGTACATTAGGAAGCGCAGAGTATTTTTGCACTTTTTAGGGGGTATAGAAAAATGATTTTTGCTGGGATTAAACCTTCCATACTCATATCCTTGAGCATGCGAAGAACAATGGTGTGAAAAAAAAACATCAAAATTATAAAAAAAAAAAAAATACACTCATCACATTTTTTTCTATCCAAATGTTCGATCCCACCCACACTATGAATGGCAAAAAAAAAAAAAAAGAAGAGTATTTGCTCGTAAAGGAAGAAATACAATCACAAAGGAGTAAGTCAAGCTGTCAATAACACCAACAAAACGACAAAAAAAAAAAAAAATAGATATACTTTCCTCTGAAATAAAATGATCTTATCAGCTTAAATATATTATAATATTTTACCTAATTCTCATTAAGGACAAGATCCCAGCAATGCCAAAGGGATTATAATTAGGTCCTATTAGAGTAGTGTGGAATGGAACCAAACCACAGTAAACCACAGGATTAGGTCAACAATATATAGTGTATCTCCAAGGTGCTATTAGAAAGTAGTATGTAATGAAACGCAAACACCAGAAAACCATGGAGTTAATGTGATCAACGCATGATACTTAGATATAAAGGAAAATTAGAGAACCATATTTTTTTATCCCAATTAATGTGAAGCCAGTAATGTTGAATTTTTATAACCAGAGACCAATGAGAGACTAAAATATTTATGTATTTCTGTATTGCTTAGAACACTTTAAACCCTGAAGAAAGGACGCTTGGGACCAACCATGTGCACAGACCGGATAACGCCTTCAGAAAACTTATCTAAAACGTACTGGAGAAACCAATTAGTTAACAAGTATGGAAGACTAGTGGTGAGCATGTCATCATGTATAACTTCTGGTTGGGCAGAACCTCGCACTCTCTTATAGCCTGTAGCGTATTATTAATCTTTTCACCTGTTGATGATCATTACCAAAGAGATACACACTAAATAAATAGGGAATGCAGTGAATGTAAAACAAGTACCCAAATTAAGCATGTTAGAAACCAGACAGGCTCTACAGTATTCCGGTTTACAGGCTGACAATCAATGATCTAGCATTGTAAACTGAAACCGACAACTTAATAGGAATATATTACTGGATTACCTTATCCTAATCTTAAGCGTTATCCCTATGCATCATCAAATATTGTATGCAGAGAAAATAAAGGAGTTACCAAATGACTAGCAAATTAAACTGAAAATAAAAAAGAAGTACGACAAGTACATATCAATTTTAGTTCACACATAGTATCAAAAAGATAAAAAAAGTTCATTGATTAGGATCAGGTATATAAAGGGAATTGCAGGGTCAAAACTAAATACACTTGGAATTCACAGTATATACACAGTAAACTGAGTAAAATTACAGAAAAAAAATTAATAAACCAATAAACATTTACGTTTCAATGAATATTGTTCATATAAATTCTTCCTGGAAGACTTTGATTATTGAAAAACATAGAAATCCTCCCACTTGTGAACACTATGATCCAGTAGTTCTTAATACCAGTATTTCATGATCTTTAGATTCAAAATTGAAGGTGAATATTTCCTCTATTACCACTTTTCGCTTTTTGGAATTTTATTCTTCCATGATAGTTTCAAACGCACAGGTGTTTTGATGTCTCATTGTTGTAAAAATGAATAATAACCATAATATGACAATTGGGGAGATTGTACGTACTCACGCGCCGACATCTCGTTTTCTACTCAACCAACTGCTCTTTTGTTGCTATACGTTACATGTTACGTTACGTTACGTCACGTTACATAATGCGTTATATATTTTCTACTACCCTTTAAACCTTCCGTAAAAAAGAACATTGGGAGTGTATAGATGAAAACAACTCCAGCTTACCTCACTAGCCATGAATTTATTCATGTTCTTCTTGAATGTATTTATGATACTGTCACGCACAGCATGACTGCCAAGTCTATTCCACTCATCCACACCTCTTTTGGTAAACCAATGCTTGTCCATGTCTTTGTTGAATCTGAATTTATCTATCTTAAACCCACTGCTAGAACATTTTGACATTTAATAAACAACAAAAACCCTATTAAGAAGCCCTTCATCCCTTTATAAATGTCAGTCACATCTTCGTAGCCTTCCTTCTCTAGAGAATGCAAGATTTAAATGCTAAAGTCTATCCTCATATGGAAAGTTTTCAAATCCTTTGAATCACTTTTTTTCTGTCTTTCTGTACAGATTCTAACATCTTGATATCCATTCTTAATGGACTGACGTAAACTGAACCACATAATCGAGATGAACTCTAACTGAGTGCTAAATAAAAGCGAGGATGACTTCAACCTTCTATTGAAATGCACCTTTTTTCTTCCATTCGATAGTTTAAAGCGCACAGTGTTTGAGGTGTCATTGTTGTGCAAATGAATATTCTTCTCGTAACCATGTCAGATGAATGGATAGGCTATACTGGGTACCTTTTAAGTCCCTGTGAGACATCATGGTCGCCATTCAACATTTCATGTCTATTTCACACTTGGTATTTCTTTTTCCTTTATTATTTCCTGTTTTGTTTTGTATTTTCTTCAACGATGGTGTTAAGCCTTTTGAGTATATATTGAGGTATACCAATCTTAACCTCGTTGACGTGGTCATACGGCTAGTATTCATTTCCACATGAAGTGCTTCAAAACACCCTTTCAAAAGCTTAAATTCTGTCAATGGAAAAAATAGAAAAGAAAAGAAAAAAAGAGAACCCGCGAATAGAGATGGAATTTACCGTTGTTTTCATATACACTCCCAATGTTCTTTTTTACAGAGTTTAAGGGTAGTAGAAATATAACATATGTAACGTGACGTAACGTAACGTAACATGTAACGTATAACAACAAAAGAGCAGTTGGCTGGGCGAAAACGAGATGTCGGCGCGTGAGTAATATAATCTCCCCAATTGTCATATATGGTTATTATTCATTTTTTAAGCAAGACATCAAAACACTCAAAGTGTTTAAAACTATCAAGTGGAAGAATAAAATTCCAAAAGGAAAAGCGTGTAGAAATATTCACCCTAATTGAATTAAAGATCATGAAATACTGGTATTAAGAACTACTGATCATAGTGTTTCAAGTGGGAGGATTTATTTTCAATAATCAAAGTCTTCCAGGAAGAATTTATATGAACAATATTCATTGAAACGTAATGATTTTGGTTTTATTATTTTTTTTTCTGTAATTTTACTCAGTTTACTGTATATACTGTGAATTCCATGTATTTAGTTTTTGACCCGCAATGTTTATACATACCTGATCCTAATCAATGAACTTTTTTTATCTTTTGATACTATGTGTAACCAAAATTGATATGTACTCCCACTTTTATTTTCAGTTTAATTTGCTAGTCATTTGGTAACTATACCTTTATTTTCTCTGCATACAATATTTGATGATACAGGATACGTTAAGATTAGGATAAAGGTAATCCAGTAATATATTCCCTATTAAGCTGTCGGTTTCAACAATACTAGATCATTGATTGTCAGCCTGTATGTCCGGAATACTGTAGAAGCCTGTCTGGTTTCTAACATGCTTAATTTGGTACTTGTTTTACATTCACTTATCTTCTATTTATTTAGTGTGTATTCCTTTTGGTAATGATCATCAACAGGTGAAAAGATTAATAATACGCTAAGCACATAAGAGAGTGAGTTCTGCCCCTTAGTTATACATGATGACATGTCACTAATACCCTTCCATACATTAACTAATTGGTTTCCTCCAGTACGTTTTGATAAGTTTTCTCTGAAGGCCCAGTTCCCATGGTTATCCCGTCTCCTTTCTCTAGGTTTAAAGTGTTCTGGCAATACAGAAATACATAAATATTTTAGTCCTCATTGGTCTCTGGTTATAAAATTAATTACTGGTCACATTAATTGATAAAAAATATGGTTCTCTAATTTTCCTCCATATCTGAGTATCATGCGTTGATCACATTAACTCCATGGTTTCCTTCCATTACATACTACTTTCTAATAGGATCTTGAGATACACTTATATTGTTGACCCTAATCCTGTGGTTTACTGTGGTTCGAGACCACAGACAGATAGAGAAACCTTTAATCTACAACTTGAGACTAAGAGACCGCGTTAGAGAAGAAGTAGAGATCGAAGCGAAAACGTGACAACTTTGCAAGATGGCGCCACTATAAAAAAAAACTCGCCTGCGCCAGAACAGGCTGGGCCGACCATCAGGCCCCACCTGGAGGAAGCCTTGGGCCGACCATCCCACTGGAAGAAAAAAAAAAAAAAAAAGATTCCGTTCATATTGACAACTTAGAAACCACACTTATTAAAACCGTGATTCTTTTGTTATTAACGCACAGAGAACGTTTTCGATACCACAGATAGATAGAGGATCCTTTACCCTACAAACAAAGATCAAGAGGCCGTCTTAGGAACCTTCAGCATTAGACACCAGAGCGAGAACACTGACGTATAAGTTCTCTGAAAAGGTCTACGGGAACGACCTGTCATATTTGAGATACTCCTTCGCCGTCCGCTTCCAATTCCCTATTCTTCGTATTTCCAGCCCTTATGAAAGCCGGAAATATGCACCGAGCGATAGGAAATAGTTTATAACGTGGAAATACGCTTTACCATTGATGGTACAAGGCCGAAATAGCGTAATATCTGCTAAAAACGATTAAAGTTTCAAAGAAAATGGCAGTTTTAAGGTAGACTGAGGAAGATTTTTTTGAAGCGTTATAGCTCTTCCCCTGATAGGTTAGGGCTGAAATATTGTGCCAGTAACATTAAGAATAACTTATTAAGAACCACAGATAGATAGACAACCCTTTAATCTTCAGGTCGAGACCAAGAGGCGTACTAGAAAACTTTGGAGTCAGAGAACGGAGCGGTAACGTAACAGCTCTTTAAAAATTCGTCACCAGAGCCCAGAAAGCACTCATTAAAACCGTCATAGCTCTGTTACTAGCGCGCGAAGAGCGGTTTCGAAGCTACAGGTAGATAAAAAACCTTTAATCTACGTCTAGAGACCAAGAGCACGACTAAAAACAAACAGATTTAGAGAACGAAGCAAAAACGTAACACCTTTTCAACTTTTTCGCCGATATTGAAAACCTAGAAACCACTCAATAAAACCGTCCTATCTCTGTTGTTAGCACACAGAGAACGGTTTCGAGACCCCGGAATGGTAGAAAAACGTTTGATCTACAACTAGAGACCATGAGACGTTTCGTTGACGTCACAAGGCTGAAATATCGTAATGTTCGCTCAAAACAGAACAAGTCTCAAAAGAGTATGGCAGTTTTAAGGCAGACTAAGGAGGATTTTTTGAAAGAAGTATTAACTGTTCCTCTAATGAGTCTAATGAGTTAATGCTTTCAAATATTACGACATTAATGTCAAAAGGCACCTGATGTTAGAACCATCATTACAGACAAAACAGAGAAACCTTTAATCTTCCAGTAGAGACCACAAGACCGCCTCAGAGGGCCTTTGAGATCAGAGAACAATGCGAAAAAGTAAAAGCTTTGAAAAAAATCACACACGTAGACGAAACCACTCATTGAAACCGTGATGTCTCTGTTATTAGCGCCCTTAGCAGTTTCCAGACCACATGAAATGAGGAACCCTTAAACTACAGAGAGAGAGTGGAGGAGAGAAAGGAAGGAAAGCACACAAGTACCTCCTCTTAACCCTTTCAATCCCTAACAAACACTTAAGATAATTACATCATCGCTTCCAAATCATATAATGGGTAGTAAAGGCCTTGAGGCACGACCTTCCATACAGCGTGCGTCCCCCATCCCTGCGTTGTGTTGAATGATGCCCCACGAGGCCCCAGCCCTCCGCGGCAACCGTGTCAGTTCATCCAAACCAAACGATTTCACACCTCACTCCCACCGGTTTCTTGGCCCCTGTTCATTATTAAGAAACTAGATACCATCATCATCTGATAAATTCTGCATCACACTCACTGCTTTGTAAAAGTAGTGTGTGTGTATTAATGTGTGTGTGTGTGTGTGTGTGTGTGTGTGTTAAAAATAATGTTACGATATACAACCTAAAGAAAATATGCCGTGTGTTATCTTAGCGAGAAAAATCTCGAGATCAACAAAATTGTTTACCCACGATGATACTTTACTCCTGAAGTATCGATCGAAATATTTTGATGCAAAATTGTTGCGGAACTAGTGTTGGTACTGAAGAAGAATGGTACTTGTTAACCTTTTTGGCTTTACAAGATAGAACCTCACAGATGTAATAAGGCCGCGATCCACCAGGCAGCATGTTGGCAACATTTGTCTGGTGCATATCGCCTGTGAAATGTTTCAACCTTCAAAGGTTCCGTCATTTCAACACAAAGGCTAGAGCAGCATAAGGAGTTTTCAGTAGTGTCACCGACAAGCAAACGATAGCATACAACACATCGTTTCTACTGAAAACAATTACAGCAACCAACTGCCAGACGACAGACGCCACCGTCAGGAATAACTCATTAACATCCTCTTCAGACCCAAGTACTCAGAGTGCACACTGTGGAAGTAGGAAGATGGGGAATTAGAGCGATTTGTTCTGAAGGATGACTGAATAGCCTGGCAATCCTTTGTACATGCCCCTCATGCAGCGGAAGACGGTATTCGTGGCGGAAGTTATCTCATAGCTCGCATGTGATTCTGAACCAACTCGAATTTTTCTCCTTGTTTTAGCTTGATGTTAACTATAATATTGCAAAAATGTATATTTCCTCGCCCACACGTGATGATTATGTTAAGAGATGATGCAGGAAGCACCAACATACGAAAAAACAGCTCTGCCCCGGGATTAAAGTCACAGCCACGAAAGAGTCAGAAAACGCTGCCTAGCGGTTAAAAAGATGCAAAATATCATCAGAAAACGCCGCATCTTCGCTTCTTACTCTGCCTTATGTCATTTTCAGGTTCTTTTAATATCAAATGACAAGAAAATAAATATTTCTTTATACAACTCCAATTTTCTTTGTCTTAACTGTTAAACGTTTCTTGTGGTTTATATCTCGTCTGCCACCCGTGGAGGTTGAGAGATAACGAGCCTAAAGAAGGGGATTGGTCTGGTACATCCCCTCCATCTTAACGACGCCTGGCCACATTCCTCCACAATAAGTTTTAACGGGCCTAAAGAGAGGATTGGTCTGGCGCATCCCCTCCACCTTAACAACGCCTGTCCACATTCCTTCACAATAAGTATTAACGGGTCTAAAGAGAGGATTGGTCTGGCGCATCCCCTCCATCTTAACGACGCCTGGCCACATTCCTCCACAATAAGTATTAACGGGTCTAAAGAGAGGATTGGTCTGGCGCATCCCCTCCATCTTAACGACGCCTGGCCACATTCCTCCACAATAAGTATTAACGGACCTAAAGAGAGGATTGGTCTGCCGCATCCCCTCCATCTTAACGACGCCTGGCCACATTCCTTCACAATAAGTTTTATCATGATTTTTTGACCAGTGTTATGAGGTCAGGTCGGGCTAGGAAAGTCAAGGCTATTTTTTCATTATCTTTAGGCCGATCATAGTTTTTTAGGCCTATATACAGTATAGGATTGCAGCTTGTATTCTACCCCATACCATAATATGACGTCACTCCTACAGGTCAGGAGCAATGTGACCATATGGATAGATTCGTGTGAAGAATCTTCACAAAATTATCAGCTATGTCTGTTACTTCATATTTCAAGCCTCATAAAAAAAGAAAAAACTGAGAAAAAACAAGACTGGTAGAGATGGATCAGGACCAAGTGAAATCAAAATTCCTTCAGATTTAAGGGAGGCTGATCGTGGACCAGTACAGCCTAAGTTTGCTTCTTTTAACCCAAAGCAGTATGGTAATAGTAAGAGAGACTTCTCAGCATCCTGGTGTAATGGACGCGCATGGCTTCAGTGTTCAGTAAAAAGGGGGCAGCATTTTGTTGCCCTGTAGACATTTAAAAATTTCTTCTAAAGACTGTACATTTACTAAAGAGGGTTACTCAGGCTGGTGCCATGCATCAGACAAACATAAAGGTTTCCAAAAACACGAAAATCCTCAAACTCGCATAGAAGCCATGGCGAGAAAAATGCGCAAGGAGAACAACCAGAGTGTCAGTACAATGGTAAACGAAAAGCAGTTGGAGAAAACAGGTACTATATTGAATCAGTGGTAGAGGTAATTCAGTTGTTCTGCGTGAATGAGCTACCTATGTGTGGAGAGTGTAGGAGTGGAGCAGGGTGTCTCGATACAAGTGGTGAGTCTCAAGGTGAGCCATCTGGTCTTTTTATGAAGTTATTTCAGTATACATTGTCTTTAGATAAGAAGCTCTCAGAGATTATTCGAAGGACTCCAAAGAGTGCCCCCTACACTTCTGCTAGGATTCAGAATGAGATAATAGACATTATGAAAGACAGTCATAGAGAATGTTGTTTATGATATCAAGGAGGCTGACACACAATTTTTCAGCATTAAGTCTGATGGAGCTCGTGACCCAACCAACACAGAAAAGTATACTGTATCTGTAGTTGTACGATATGTAAAGTAAAGGAGAGTCTAATTGTTATGCCAGCAACAGATAATTTTGATGCAGAAAGCCTGGCCTCATTAACACTTAAAACACTAAATGAATGTGGACTAGATTGTAGTTATATATCTCAATGTTATGATGGAGCAACTGTGATGTCATATGTAGGCTACATTGTTTCAATCACCAACTGCACTTTGTGTAATGCAAAAATGACGTTTTTTTTTTTTCATTTGCAACAGCCTGTACAACTTTCTACGCGGTCCAAAGCTGGACAGGATTTATAATGGAACAAACGACTTTTGGAACAGTCCGGTCATTTACATACTGTGTCTACTATGTTAGAAGACCTCGAAAGGGTAGTAAATGCTATTATTTATATATTATCTATCGCTACTCATCCTTATTATTTGTTATTTCGCATCATTCCTGATATGCTTCCATTTTGCACTCAACAAACAAACGACGAGCGTCGTCTTCCCCTTCTTCCCTTTCCCATTATCTCTGCTTCTCATCTCCTCTTTTTATCTTTCCCTCACCTACCCGGCATCACTCTTATAAGTCCCTTCTCCACTTCACATCATCTCCTATTTTCCTCATTACTTCTCCTTCCCCATCCCTCCTTTTCCTTCTTTTCCTCACTCCAAGCATCACGTTCTGCACCTCTTCCCATTCCCATCATCCATATTCTCATCTCCCCCCCTCGGTGTGTACTCACGTGGTATATATATATATATATATATATATATATATATATATATATATATATATATATATATATATATATATATATATATATATATATATATATATATATATATTTATATATATATATATATATATAAAGAAATTAACTTTCTTGCAATTTCTCCTTTACTTTGGATTTTTAATAACCATGTATGCAGCACCAATTTTCTCAGAAACTTCAACTGCCTCCTTACATGTGAGTAAATGTCGTGCCCTGAAGCTTGGGGCACCAGGTGATGCAAAAAACAAATCAAAGACTAAGGCCGGAAACTCCCCCTGAGGGTAGTGCTGCCACCACCCGGCGATCTAAGGGCGAACAGGTCACCCCTCGCTCGCAGGGAACCTTAAAGTTTAAGTAATTCAAAATGGGGGACTCAGGGGAGGGTTTCCGGGGACCCTGGAAGAGTTAGCGTGGACGGGCGGAGGTGTGGAGGCGGGGAGTCAGTAACCACCACGGCTGTCTAGTAGTAACAAATGTACGGAAGTGGGGGTTGCCTCAGCGGGGGGGACTGGACGTGGGGGTTGGGGGGGTGAGCAGGGGGTTACATGGAGTGGGGTAATTGTGGGGGGACTGGAAGGAATAAATAGCGGGGGTTACGGAGTGGAGAGGTCAGCAGAGGGTTA
>NW_026110530.1:155000-260000 GCF_024679095.1 Eriocheir sinensis
TTAGCTATGGCGATATGGATTCATATGTACGTGAACTATCCGAATATTTTGTTAATCGGTTTGAACATGACATGTCGGACGAAGAGGGCAGTGGATTACGTTAGATGAAATAGTTAGCGTAAAATTTTCCTTCTCTTATAATGCTGCACAATAGTATTGGAGAGTATGTGCTATCCTATAGGTTCAGGAAAACACAAGTTCTCAACCCTTCGGGACCCACGGACTGTGTTTTCCAAGTTCTAACAGCTTATCGCTATCTAAAGTCAAGAAATGTAGTTCCATCGGGCAGGCAATGGGAGAATGCTTGCTTGGCCTCTATTAATACGGGGTAACATTCCAACCCCGGTATCCTGGGAAGACCTCGGTCGGCTTGAAAGATTAAACAACATAAGTATTCGCGTTTACTGTCTAGACAACGTTGAAGACAAAAGGCGAACTAACTCTAGTCAGAAAGGGGCTCAAAGATCAAGAAGTTGTTCATTGTCTGTTGTTGGGGAACAGACACCTAGCTCTTATCCAAGACTGACGCATACATGAACCTGTTTACCTGCAACGTCGCGGGAAAAAAAATGTTTTGCGATATCTGCCTGTGCGCCTGTGAGAACAAGGCAACGCTTGCTGAACATGTGCTAATTTGCCCAACGATGATCACAAGACTAAGATTCCCACCCGTGGGTTCTACTGTGAAATTTATTAATCATGCTAAGGCATATGAGCCATCTTATTTAGCATTCTATGACTTTGAGAGTATTCTCGTAGAGCCTTCTTCGAATGTGTCTGGATGTGTAAAGAGACATCACTGCATAGCGTATGCTTACATTATAGTGAATAGAAACGGAGAAACAGTACAAAGCGGATCCTATTGTGGAAGTAATGCTGTAAACCATTTTATTCATACAATGCAGTGTGCCTGGAAAAAGTTGAAATTTTCTAAAGGCTACAATAAAATCAACATGACCGATGAAGATACGACACGTCACAATGAGCAAACTCACTGTCTTCTCTGCAAACAGGGTTTTTAAAAGGTAAAAGGAGTAAAACATCATGACCATGAAAAATCAGGAAACAATTACATTGGAGCTTATTGTAATAGATGCAACCTCAAATGAAAAAATCACAAATTGCAGCTCACTCTCATTGCACATAATGCTAATTGACATGTCGTTAATCCTGCGTGAATTAACGATACCTGACTTGAAAATCAAACTAAGACCAAAACGTTCAGTTCATTAAATACCATGAAGTCATCATAATGACTTGAGATTTATTGACTCGTATGCCTTTATGTCTGGTTCGCTCGCGGCTTTAGCGAACAGTTCATCAGTAATGGGAACGAACCCATATGCACACAACAGATGTTGAAAGATGTGCCAGCACCTGCGTTACTATTATTGATCAAGGGAAAGCAGGTTTTTTGTTATGACTATATGGATTCGATGGAACGACTTTCTGAAACACATCTTCCATCCCGCGAAGATTTTTTTCAATTCGCTTCAAGAAGCAGAACTTTCTGAAAGTGATTATAAACATGCTCAGAATGTTTGGAAAGTAGCTGGGTGTCAGAGCCTGAAGGACTATTTGTTGCTTTGCGTAAAAGTGGATGTTGGTCTATGTGATGTCTTCCTAGAGTGGAGAGGTATTTTGAAAACCCAGTGGAGGTTGGATATTGTAAATTATGTTAGCCTGCCAGGATTTGCCTATGACTCTTTCTGCTAAAAACACAGCAGGAATTAGAGGCTTAGTAGCCCAGACATATATCATTGCATTCAAACAACTGTGCGTGGGGGCTACACAAGTGTTGTGCGTAGTTTTGTACGCGCCAATAACATCTACACGAACTCTCAGTTTAATCCAAAACATGATAGAAGCACTTTCCTTTCATATCTTGACTTCAACAGTCTTTATCCCACTGTAATGCAAGAGCAGTTGCCATGTGGGGATATGAGAAAACTAGATGAGACAGAAATGCAGTCGTTTTGAGCGGGGCTTGGTCAATCAAGCAACCGATGGCGATTTTGGATATCTCATTCTGTGCGATACTGAGGCTGTCTCACGTGAAGTCGTTGAGAAACGGATGACCTCCCACTGATCATCAGAAGACACAATATCACCAACAGAGATATATCGTCAGTCACACGCGAATGGTATGAAGAAGAAAACCGTCCAGCACCGTGTAAGAACATAAAACTGATTGGAAACACATGCTGCTCAGGAGAAAATGCTATTTGCTCTGCCCTCCTTAAACTACTTCTTCGACTAGGCCTGGTTGTTAAAAAAGTGCATGCTATTTATACGTTTACAAAGCACTTTCTTGCGGACTTCATTCAGGATAACATAGAAGCCCGCAAAAGTGCTACTTGCCCTATCAAGAAAAAATGCAATCAAGTGTATTTCAAACAGCATTTTGGTCGATTCCTCGATGAACGTGGCCAAATATAGTGAAGACATAGATATTGTCACCAACCGCGAAAAAGTTTTTGAAGCTGGCCTGAAGTCCTTACTTTAAACGCGTTGTACCTCTCTAATGATGGTCATGTAGTTGTAAATCGCCATAAGAAATATTCACGGGTGAATCATCCAAACTACATTGGCTACTACATCCTAGAGCTGTCCAAGCTGCGACTATATGATTTCTATTACAATGTGTTGAAGGCTCATTACGGGATCAAGGAAACTAGTGTATTGCGACACTGATTCCTTAATAACAGAAATTGAAACTCCTGATCTATTAACAGAGTACTCGCAGGAACCCTTCAAAAGCTATATAGACACAAGTACTTTAGCCCCTCACATTCCTTGTACAGCACAGACAACAAAGGAAAGCTCGGATTTCTCAAGTCTGAAGTGGGGAAAGAACCATCTCAGAATTTGTAGGTGTAAAACCAAAATGCTACTCCATCCTCTTGGCAGACGGTGACCGGTTGAGTTCAGCTAAGGGCGTTCCAAAGTTCATAAAGAAGAAAATTGCTCATCAGCGATACAAAGACGCCCTATTCCAGAAGCAAACATTTACCTTTGACTATCAGGGATTCACAGTGCGCACTGGACGAATGAGTACAGTAAAATATCCCAAGAGAGGATATCTGTAGTTGAGGACAAAAGATACTACATTAGCACCTTGGAGTCGCGATCTTACGGTCATCCTGATAATTCTATAGGGATAGAGGAGGAAGACAGGAGGAGGAGGTAGCCCAGATCATGACACTGTCAAACGAAGAAAATTTGGAGGAAGGCGATGAAAGAGGCATAACAGAAGCGAGACTAGCCGAGGTAATGGGTGGGCAAGAGATCGGTGAAATGGGAGAACTAGAAGAAGAAACCTATGAATTGTGGGAGAACAGGATGTGCTGGTCGAGCAATATTTTCCTTGATAAAACGGGTAGAGGCGGATGATGACATGTTAATGCAAGCCGGAACAGGAAGAAATAAATCAAATGCTCTCATCATCCCCTTGAATATATGCTAGTAGATACAGACTTTCAGAATAAATTGTAGTTGTTTATAAGATAGGGACTGGTGAATGTTGTATATACTGTTTATAGTGTAAGAATTTGCCTGCTATTTTATGTTAAATATAAAATATATGTAAATATATTCTGTATATAGGACTAATGTTGGAGCCTTTGATATTATAAAATTGCACATGATGAATCTGGAATCATAATTTGACCAAATTCCAATAAACATTGAGTTTGTTTGACTTGTTTATATGACCTTTTATCAAAAACGGATGAAAAAACACAATAATTGTCTTAAAATTTATTCGATTTGTGGAAACATGAATAAAACGCTTTTATGTTTCGATCCGCTCATAAAGACTGCCCGCCATCTCAGGCGGGCGGCGGCGGCGGCGGCGGCGGCGTAGCGAGAGTGCGGCGGCAAGATGCGACAGGATTGCTCGGGGCCCGGGACGGGCAGGGCGGGGGGCGGGGCTGCACGGGGTAGTGGCGGTGACGGTGAGGACCTGTGAGGAGCCAGACCTCTGATTTAAGCATGGTATACAACCACCCCACCCCCCGATAAAGGAACTAGAAAATTACTTATGCCTCATGGAATGTAATACAATTCATTATGAAAAAATCAATAAGTCAATACTTACTTTTTATGAACACGTGTTAAATGTTTGATGACATACGGGCATTATAAACTTGCTGTAAGCGAATCGCATCACGTGTTCATCATTCCTCGAATATTCGGTCTTGGAAAACTCCATACATATTTTTTCAAGAGTTTCTCTTACACCCAAGTGTGAAACATTGTAGGCAAAGTACATGGCATAAGCCCCGCACACATCGCTTCGCGTGCTTTGAAGTCGAAATGCATTTTTATACATACTGAGCCCGGGGTAATCAATATATTTGAAATGATAAGAGTATAATTTTTGATCGAGAGACTAACTCTCTAGGATCACTGTCATGCCAGGTTCATTGTAGAGACTAATCCAGTTTCCCAGGTCTCTTTTAGAATAACTTCCTAGCGTATTGACGATGCACACTATAGGTTTTCTATATCGAGGTATAGAGTTTACCTCGTCTGCCAATAACACGCCTAAAACAAGGCTTGCTTTCCTATGTGCCCCTCAATCCTCTTTCAATCTCCATGTTGTTCATCGCACAGCCGCTTCAAGCGCGCACATCACACTGCAGCCGTCTTTCAGAATTAACTGTTGTTATACCCACTGTTTCGCCAAACAGTATCAACAGACGGTTCTCGTTTTCTCCTTGCTTAGATTCAAGCTAAGTCTAAGCCCCCATTCATTTCAACGGGCAAATTATCATTCAAGTTTTCAGCACGCAAATCAAATGTGCAAATCATTGCCCCTTGCCGAAAAATATCCTTTCCGATTAAATGGTCTTTGTGAAACCAAGTGCATCCAAAGTACGATGGTAGAGCTCAGCATAGTCATGAGGGAATTTACTAGGAATATTATACATGGTTCTACCATTAACACTTAAGCTTATTTGACTTATATCGCCATGGCTCAAATACAATGGATTTAGCGTATAGTCGCCAGAATGAGCTTCCATGCTCGTTATAATAAGCGAGAGTTTTTCCGGAATAACATCACCCCACGGTTGATCATACGTTCCTGAGGTTTGGTCTTTGGCTAGCACATAGGTTTTCAAGAGGGTTTTGGTAAATGTCGATTTCAAAAGATTCCCTGTGGCGAGAGACGCGTTCAAAGCATGAAGTGCATTAGGGTAAGGAAACAGTCGCGTATAAAGCAGCTTGGCTGAATCTATATGCAGACGAATGTTATCGCCAGTTGGAGAATTTAGCAGCCATGCATTACTAGATAGTTCCATTCTGAGTCTAATCGAAATACCATCGAGCAAGTAACTGTCTAAAGAACTTATATCCAGAAGAAGCGGGGTACAGAGTTGTATACCGTGAGTCTTAACCCGCTTCATAATGGTCTTGTGTTGCGCGCTGGCATTGTCAAAGTATTCTGCTGTTACTTTGGAAATAAAACCGTTCTCTGGGATGGCAATATTAGCATTGGCTCCAATTGTATTCAATTTGTTGGGCGACAAAGTATTCAGCATTTTAACGTATGACGTGTACCCATAAAGTACATTATTGTCAACAGCTACATCTCCCAAAAAACATTGCACTGATTTGAATAGGCTGTGCGCGGTATTATTTGCAAATTCAACGTGTTGAACGTCTTCGAGAGGAGTAGTATTGTCTGGCTTAGTTAAGCGTAAAGAGGTGTGCAACACCAATTTCCCCAAATCAATAAAACTGCCAAGTGTTCCAGGAATGAGAAATTCTATATATCTATCGGATAATTTCATATTGAATCCGAGGTTAGTAGGTAAAACATCAGCATCATAACGGGAGGCAATCGTTGTTTCCAATAATCTCATTTTGTTAGGGCGGGAAACAATTCACTGACACCGGCGGCATATTGCCCCAGGGGAGAACGCGGGTTCCCGACACCAACCGCGCTGGTGATGCTCGCCATACTGCTCTTAGTTCAACAATGATTACAACTCGGTAAAGATGTCCTTTTATAACACCTTTTCCTCCCGACCTGCTTGACGTGCTGTTTCCCGCTTCCTCGAGTCAATTTCTGTGCAGCTTGCTTTAAGGAATTAATTCCATGCTTTTATTTATCGAGCTTCTCAAGTTGCTGCCCTGTGAAATATCATCTAGAACGTTGTTTCCACAGGTTCGAGCTGAAGGCACAATGACATTTTTCACTAGGAAAGGGAAAGCTCTTTAGCGAGTCCAGCTAAAACCGAGAATAAACCCCGCCTCTGTGATAGCTTGGTTCATAAGAAAGTGTGACTATATCATCAATACCACTCCCTCGGGTTGATATCTGTTTGCCATTCGAAAACAGGGTATGATATTCTGCTACGGAAGGAGGATGAATGTAACCCGCATGGTGGCGGCGAGGAGACTGTCTTTTCAAATGGACAACATTCCTATTAATACAGCAAAAATGTACTCAAAGATTCAACGCGATCGGATATGAAGTAAACATGTAACAGGGTATCCTTCTTCGAAATGCATAGGACGACCTTTTTGATCTGTGAGTTTAATAGAAATCGAATCAATTACTTTGGATTTAAGGGACTTATATATAGTTGGATGCACGCCTTGTGTTAGACCTCCAGAGAGCGAAAAGGCATCAAGAATATTTACATTTTCCCTGCATACCTAGAGGGATTGACAAGGTCAGTGTAAATGAGAACACACTGTACGTCACCATTTCTCAACAGAGGGCATGACCATGTGCGGAACAAGAACGGGGTTTTTTTGTTTTTCATGTGTACCCAAGGAAGAAAACACAACATAACCTAAGTTGGGGACAAAACCGAGAACCTGGGCCAGTCGCGCATCAAAGGAAACCTTAATAAATACAACTTGTGGATGATAACCATTGTAGCAGAACAAAGTTAAATGATCATTTGTGGAGCTAAATGCAAGAACCTCTCTAGAATACGCTAGTAAATGGTAGTTGTATCCATCGACCATCTCCTTTATCAATGTCGTTATTATACCGTTAACACATCAGCAAATACCCAGTGTCATTATACAAGATATTAGCATTAATAGCCTTTGACAGTGTGCGTCTTTCAATAGCTTCTGAATCTGGCGTTGGTCTTATACCACATTCAAGGTGTATACTACACTCTGGTTCACCCGGTTTAACAATGTAATACCGACGGGAAGCAACACGTTCAGTAGACCGACTTCATATTCCACGTCCTTGTCTAATGTTAGAGTTTGTATATTATTAGTAAAGCTAGTGCTGGAATTGGGGTAAATTTCCATCCGCAATGCTGGTAACATATATATGATGTGACTCCATTTAGAGCAAGCAAGACACTAGCAAAAATATTATAATTATTTCATTATATAGAGGTAGACATGACGAGATGCCAATTACATATTGAAGGTAAATCATACTAAACATCATTACATTGTTATTTATTGACATATTTTACATTTAGTGATGTACATAATTATTGGGAAATTGTCTGGAGCTATAGTTATTCAGGATCCACGTCGACTACAGCACCGTCCCGTTTTCTTTTCCATTCGTCAGCCACAGCATCGTCCTCTGTATCCACCACTTTCCTCTTCCTGTTTCGCTCGGGAGACACAGATAGAGTTAATTTTGTTTCAGGCTCATCGCAGGTCCACCATCTGTCCAGGATGACGCACGATATATTATGCAGTTGGAGTTCAGCCGCAGCCTCTTGGAGATGCGGTTGGTAGTCAGCTTTCCACAACACGTAAAGAATTCCAGCGCTTGCAATATTGTAGGGAAGACGACACTTGTAATGTTGCTTTTAATCACCCATTCTACCAGTTTTGTGATGGACTCTTTAAACCAGCGGAGGCGGTTATCATAACTGTCTTCCTTTACCCCACGAATGAAATTTTGATCTCTTGACGTCTGAAGATATCCTTGGTTTATAGGGTTATTTTCCAGTTCGCGGCCAGGAGCATACTGGGTTAGGATACACGCCACATAAGGGAGATTTTCACTCGGAGGATAGCGAATATGCAGACTACCGGGAATACCACGATCTTCCCAGCGACACCTGTTCAGTTGATAGATCGGGCTTCTTTCGCGGTAGAGATTACTGTGCGGGTATAATCCATGTAGGCGTCCAGTAAACCCCCTCTTTTCGTAGCAGGAACTGCAGTTGAGGGAAGAAACGATGATGGTCTTGTTGTTGCGGTAGATGTCATCGCCAGGAGAACCGTCTTTGTAGCTGAACACGTAGGCGTCCGACATGGTGTCCTCTGGTATACTGGTGAGTGATGAATAGTACCGCTTCAGCTGATGGCGAGGGACGAGTAGCGAACCATCGTCCCATCTGCTCTCTCTAAGCCCGCTCGGGGCACCACCGTGTCCGAGCGTGTTCGTCCTCGCCTCCGGCATTTCTCTCTCCATGACGTCGCCGCCCCCTCTGTATAAGTCGCGCGTCCAACGCGGTTCAGTATCTACAACGTCCATGATTCTGTTTCTTTCTTGAATCACAATGTAGGACTGCACTAGCACATTGGAAAAGCGGATTTAATATGGGTCCCATCTGTAAGTTGCCAACGATGGTTGTTTGGTGAAACCATTGATGAAAACCGTACGCTAGCCCGAGGGGGGGTTAGGGCATGTGAAATAGTGAAAACAATTTTTTTTTTGGGGGTGAAAAGGTAAATAGATGTGGGTAGGGGGGTCTAGATACCTCTTCCGTAACCCCCAAATTACCCCCACTGTAACCCCCGCTCACCCCCCAACCCCACTTCCAGTCCCCGCAAATTACCCCCACTCCTGTAACCCCTGCTCACCCCCCAACCCCACTTCCAGTCCCCCGCTGAGGCAACCCCACTTCCGTACATTTGTTACAACCCCGCTCACCCCCAACCCCCACTTCCAGTCCCCCCCGCTGAGGCAACCCCCACTTCCGTACATTTGTTACTACTCTGTCTGGACCACTCACGTCAACGATAACACCAAAGGAGACAAGGAAATGATTCTGGGTATTTTTTTTTTACGTCGCGGCCTATTGCGCCGGTAGGCTTCTTCCCGGTGGGGCTTGATGGTCGGCCCAAGGCTTCTTCCCGGTAGGGCCTGATGGTCGGCCCAGCCCGTTCTGGCGCAGGCGAGTTTTTATAGTGGCGCCATCATGTGTTTGCTCATGCTGCCCCCCGGAACTCATCTTTGAGCCTCTCTTTGGAGAGGTTATCTAGTGCCCAGGTTGATGGGTGGTCTTCAGGCCAGCATGTGGGTAGTCTTAGACCACTCGTCAGTGACTGAAAAACCTCAGCTGTGCGGCGGCCAAGATTCGAACCCGCCTCCCTCCCGGAGCTCCTGAACGCAGGGGTTTCACGCTAACCACTCAGCCACCGCCTGTATAATAATGAACATTTATTTGTTTGGTTTCCGATCAAAGAATGGATTCTAGACTGACGAGGCAGTATTGAGGGACCTTGGCGGCCACCTGTCGCGGACGACACAGAGTAAACAAAATATACATAAGTTCATGAATAATACTCATACATGGGAGAAATGCACCGCTGCGAAGGGTTTCACACCCTCAAGATAATACACCTTACAACACTAGTTATCTGTTGCGTCCTGCTGACTCACAGCACTAGACAAAGGAATGATTTACTCATGAGAAATGCCAGACTCATAGCTGAATAACCATACAGGGGAAAACGAGACCGCGAGGAGACTCACACCGACAACGCCGCTCAAAATTCAATAACTAGAATACATTGCAACTAACTTCTCACATTTACAGAAGAACATTGACAAGTTTATGGGGAATTAATGCTACGACCCGGCCTGTAGCGAAGAGAAAAAGGGCTTGACTCCCGCGATCTGTCGGCTTCTAGGAGCGCACACAGAGGTTCTCCTCGCTACCGGAAGGTAGAACGTTACTCAACCTTGAGGGGAATGTTAAATCATAATGGTGAACATGTGTGTGTGTGTGTGTGTGTGTGTGTGTTGTGGCCACTGACTCACGGCCTGTTGATCGGAGGAGGGATGCTGAGTCACGAGGCCGAATGTTTCTTCTTCTTTTAGGATTTACCCCCTAAAAAGGGGGAACGGGCCTTTGTCTATGCGACGGCCCGTCGCAGGGGGGAACCCGCCGCTGGCGTGCGGCGGGTGTAGGGAAGCCTCCGCCGCCGCCACAACCACGGGTAAAAGCCGGCGAGCAGCGACGGAGGCACGGGCTCTCTGGGCAGGCACCCAGCATACACCCGTAGCGCCAAATGTTTCGTGTTACCGGTCTTATTTAGGGGTGGGGGAGGCGGGGTGGAGCCAAGGGACGGAAGTGAGGGGGGCGGGGTTTGGGGAGCAAAGTGTTTTGTGTATGTTTATGGGTGAAGGAGGGAAGTGAGGCCGTATATGCTACCCTTCGTTTGTGACTTAATACCGGCAGGTGTCGAACCTACACTTAACGCGGCCAAAAAATCTACCAAGGGATGAAATACTTAAGGGGGAATAACTTTGGGCAGGTGTTGTATGGCATCTCAGCACTGCGCGCGCGGGCACAAGGGGCGGCGCAAGGAAGCTTCTAGAAGCAGCGTGGAGTGGACTACGTGACTGGAGGGGAGAGGGGGGAACAAGGGTGAGGTGGCCGACGCCAAGCCAAGAATTTGGCGGGGAAGCGGGCTGTCTGCCTCGGGCCACGTGATGTCTGGCGGACACTAGGGGTAACAAGGGGATAGGGGGGTGGGCCTCTCGGTGTGAGTCTGGAATGTTCCACGCGGTAACGGCTCCTGGCGACACTTATATATACTTATAATACTTAAACATGTCTGGTTTTATTTCATTTTTATCTTTTGTTTGTTTTTGATCCACGTTATCATGTTGTTCTTTCTCTCAAAGTGATGGCGCTCTGCACACTTCCCAGCTCTGTTCTTTCCCTTCCTTGATGCCCTTTTCTGTGGTGGCTGTTCTGCAGCATTGTTCTGTCTCTGTTTTCCGCTTCCCATATCCACAAGGTGCTGTTCAGCTGCCTGCTGCATGGTTGCCTCCAGATTGTCAAGGGCAGCCAGTTCACTGCTCTGGGTCTATTTTGCCTCAGTTTCTCTGATGCAATTTTTTTTTTTTTTTTTATTTTTTTTTTTATTTACGTCGCTGCCTATTGCGCCGGTAGGCATCTTCCCGATGGGGCCTGATGGTCGGCCCATCCCGTTCTGGTGCATGCGAGTGTTTTATAGTAGCGCCATCTTGCATTGGCTCATGCTGCCCCCCGGAACTCGTTCTTGATTCGCTTGGACGGCTTCCTCTTGAGTCCGGGTTGATGGGTGGTCTTCAGGACAGCATGTGGGTAATTTTAAGCCACTCGGCGGTGACTGAAAAATCCGAGGTGGTAGCGTGGGGATTCGAACCCGCGTTGTCCATCACGCGGTGAATGTGGGCCCAGGACGCTACCAGTTCAGCCACCGCCAATATTGGGGTTGAAAACCAGTAACTGTGTTGTGCTCTGCTACATTTTATGGAATTTGTAGATGCTTTTGGTATTCAGTTTGAAGCATGTTTCTATGAGGCTGTGATCTTTGTCCCAACAGCTACCCCTGGTGCTGGTGCAGCAGCGAGGGTCTGAGGCGGGCGCCGTGCTTTGTCCTCACTGCCGCCGACTTCTGTTGCAGTGGAGGCTTCAGGGCCGGGCAGCAGCGTGAGGGGCCAGGACCAGCAGGAGCAGCCTGCCACTGCTGTGAGGATCAGTGCCAGGCCATGCACAACAGTACAGTGCAATTCCTTCATCATATTTTGTGCCAAAGAAAGAATTCAGTGCCATAACTTTGAACAGCACCTTGCATGTTCTGTTCAGGGGTGCTCAGGAGAACCACCACCACCACCACCACCACCTTGCTGCTGGCATCTCCAGCCATAAAGTAAAGGGAGAGTTTGAGTGAGAGAAGGTTTGAGACCGAGAGCAAGTTCACCAGACACAGCCTTGCACACACTTCTGAAGGGAAGCATGAGTGCTAAGAGTGTGGGAAAAGACTCCCTGGGAAGGGTGACCTCAACAAACACACCCACACACTCTGGTGGAAGACCTCATGAATGCCAAGAGTGTGGCAAAGTGTTCAGAACGAAGAGTCACCTTAACACACACACCCTTAAAGACACTGGTGAAAGACCTCATGAATGCCAAGAGTGTGGCAAAGTGCTCAGTAGGAAGAGTAGCCTCAAATTACACACCCTTACACACACTGGTGAAAGACCTCATGAATGCCAAGAGTGTGGCAAAGTGTTTAGTAGGAAGAGTCACCTTAACAGACACACCCTTACACACACTGGTGAAAGACCTCATGAATGCCAAGAGTGTGGCAAAGTGTTCAGACACAAGAGTGCCCTTAACAGACACACACTTACACACACTGGTGAAAGACCTCATGAATGCCAAGAGTGTGGCAAAGTGTTCAGACACAAGAGTGCCCTTAACAGACACACCCTTACACACACTGGTGAAAGACCTCATGAATGCCAAGAGTGTGGCAAAGTGTTCAGACACAAGAGTGCCCTTAACAGACACACCCTTACACACACTGGTGAAAGACCTCATAAATGCCAAGAGTGTGGCAAAGAGTTCAGACACAAGAGTGCCCTTAACACACACACCCTTACACACACTGGTGAAAGACCTCATGAATGCCAAGAGTGTGGCAAAGTGTTCAGTACGAAGAGTGCCCTTAACACACACACCCTTACACACACTTTTGAAAGACCTCATGAATGCCAAGAGTGTGGCAAAGTGTTCAGTACGAAGAGTCACCTTAACACACACACCCTTACACACACTGGTGAAAGACCTCATGAATGCCAGGAGTGTGGCAAAGTGTTCAGTACGAAGAGTAACCTTAACACACACACCCTTACACACACTGGTGAAAGACCTCATGAATGCCTTGAGTGTGACAGAAGGTTCTTTTCTAAGTCTAGTTTGAACAGCCACGTTGTCACACACTCTGATCTGAGAGAGTTCAAGTGTGATGTTTGTCTTAAACATTTCAAGACCAGGCCCCATATTGCGAGGCACATGAAGATCCACTTCCCCTGAGGTGTTGTGTGGTGCTGCTGTATGTGGTGGCGGTGGAGGACAGTGTTTGGCAACCCCGCCCTGGCTGAAGAACAAGAAGAAAGAGAAGACAAAGAGAGAAAGACAGACAGAGGGATGGAGGAACAACAAGAACAGAAAAGAGAGAAATGAATGAAAAGACTACTGAAAGAAAGACAGTGACCTCAACACACACACACCCTTACACACGCTGGTCAAGGACCCCATGAATGCCAAGAGTGTGGCAAAGTGTTCAGTTGCCAGAGTAAACTCAACACACACGCCCTTATACACGCTGGTGAACGACCTCATGAATATGAAGTTTGTGGCAAAAGGTTTACACAGAAGGGTTGCCTCAACACACACACACTGATGAAAGGCCTCATGAATGTGAAGTTTGTGGCCAAAGGTTTACACAGAACGGTGGCCTCAACACACACACTCTGGTGAAAGGCCTCATGAGTGTCTGAAATGTGGAGAAAGGTTCAGAGAGAAGCAAACCCTGGAGCGTCACATGTTCAGACACTCTGGCCTGAGAGAGTTCAAGTGTGTGGGAAGCACTTTAACACGAAGGGGCACATTGCCCGGCACATGAAGACCCACTTCTGAGGTCTGTGTTGTGCTGCTGTGTGTGTGTGACGGGGAGCCAGTCATCAACACCACCTGGGGAGGACTGGCACCGTGTTGTGGCTGACCGCTGAGAGATGCACCGACACCACAGTAAACAGTGCTGTCTGCCCCAAGCCACCTTGCCCCGGCACAGTGCAGCAGCCAACACCACAGTGAACAGTGCCGTCTACCCCAAGCCACCTTGCCCCAGCACAGTGCAGCAGCCAACACCACAGTGAACAGTGCCGTCTACCCCGAGCCACCTTGCCCCAGTACAGTGCAGCAGCCAACACCACAGTGAACAGTGCCGTCTGCCCCAAGCCACCTTGCCCCGGCACAGTGCAGCAGCCAACACCACAGTGAACAGTGCCGTCTGCCCCGAGCCACCTTGCCCCGGCACAGTGCAGCAGCGGTGACTCAGGCTGCCACAACAGACCATCAGCAGGATTACCAAGGGGACGCTGTGTGAGGGTTTGTCAAGTTTCCCCGCGCTCCACAAGAAACCTGGCCCAACAGAGACCACTGGGGCAGAGTGCCGGCCTGGGAGCTGTGATGGCTTGTTAAACCCGGCCCGGCAGAGACCACTGGGGCAGAGTGCCGGCCTGGGAGCTGTGATGGCTTGTTAAACCCGGCCCAGCAGAGACCACTGGGGCAGAGTGCTGGCCTGGGAGCTGTGATGGCTTGTTAAACCCGGCCCAGCAGAGACCACTGGGGCAGAGTGCCGGCCTGGGAGCTGTGATGGCTTGTTAAACCCGGCCCGGCAGAGACCACTGGGGCAGAGTGCCGGCCTGGGAGCTGTGATGGCTTGTTAAACCCGGCCCAGCAGAGACCACTGGGGCAGAGTGCTGGCCTGGGAGCTGTGATGGCTTGTTAAACCTGGCCTAGCAGAGACCACTGGGGCAGAGTGCCGGCCTTGGAGCTGTGATGGACTTGTTAGGGTTGCTGCCCCGAGGGAATTGAAGGCAGAATATGTAATGGGTCAAGGCAGGAACACTCCAGTGGTGCTTGTCAAGCCTTGTATTGTTGGCCAGTGGCTGGGTGATGGACGGGCAAGTGGCTCCAGCAGGGAAGGCTGAGCACTGTGCTGGGGCTGAGGGGAGATAAAGGCACAGGCAGTACAGCAGTGTGCCGCGTGGAACACTCTTGGCGGAAACACCCAGAGAAAAATGACTGAAGAATACAGAAGAAGGAAGACCAGAGAGGGAGGAAGGAAGGCATGCTGGGCCTCAGAGGTCTGGAGAAGAATGAATGAAGAGTGAGTAGCGTAGGATGAATGAAGAGGAAGAAGAAGGTGCCGGCACTCTGCGGGTGAGTGCCCTGCCCACAGGCCTGGAGAGGGGCCGTGTGCCTGCTGGACGCCGCCTGCTAGGGCACCCTTGTCCGAGGCAGCTGCTGCCTGCACCCTCGGCCAGGCCCACAGACACACCACAGCGGGTGAGTGATGTGGCTGCTACACACACACACACACACACAGAACAGCTAAACTAAGGGAAGTGGAAGATTGTAAGGAAATAAATATAAAGAAAAACAGAAATGTTAATCTATTCCCTGAGACTCCATCTGGTTCTACAGCTTTCCCCTCTTCCAAGTTCCAGTTATATATATCCTCTTTATATACTGAGACTTCTTCCATGTGAACATTTGTCTTGTTTTCTTGTGGCTCGTTGATTCTTTAGTAAAAACTTGCCGGAACTCTTTGTTTAGTAACTCCGCCGTGTCTTGAGGATCAGCGGTTGTCACACTCCCGTCGCTCAGTCTGTCAATTGTTTCTCTTGGTTCAATCTTTCCATTTATGAATCTGTAAAATAGTTTGGGTTGTTCCTTACACTTTTCCACAATATCCTTTTCATATCCCTTCTCTTCTTCCTTCCTTATTTTCACGTATTCATTTCTCGCTGCCTTAAAATCTTCTTTATTCCTTTGGTTTTTATTTCTTTTTAGTCTTTTCCTTGCTTTGTCTCTTTTTTTTCTTTTGCCTTAGCACACCTTGCATTAAACCAGTCCTTTTTCCCTTCTCTTTGGGTCTGTTTCTGGTACAAACTTCTTGACCCTGTTTTATACGCCTCCATAAAGATATCACACTTTTCCTGCACTTCACTTGTTCCCATTAGCTCATCCCAGTCCAGCTCTCTGTAATGTTTCCTGAGGTTTTCCATGTCTGCCTTCCTATAGTGTTCCTAACTGATGTGAATTCTGTGAATTCTGAGATATTGGCAGTTAGAGTTGTCATTGAATTTTGGATATTTTTATGTTGGAAAGTTTTCAGTCAAGTGCAAATTTCTCAGGGGCTAGAAGATTATGAGCCCTGCCAGTTATAGGTGTTGTAGGTGAGTGTTAGGAGCATCTTGTGTTAGAATCTTGTGTTCCTAACTGATGTGCTTGCCGAGATATTGGCACTTGAAATTGATGCACACACACACACACACACACACACACACACACACACTAACTCTGTAATGGCTCTTTCAGGGAAGGAGCTGAGATGAGACCAGACTCAGCCCTCCAGTGAGCCCAGGAGACCACCAAGGGTACACCCATGCACCTCATCACCTGGGGGGAGGATGCATGGAGATGGTGGGTGAGTGAAGCAACCCACCCCCAGTGTATGCTCAGGCCCAAGGTTATGTCAGGTCAGAGGCTGCCTCAAGAACAGGTACTTCCCCTCACTAATTCTCTCCATGTTTCCTCCGTTTTTCCCCTCTTTCCTCCTCTCTTCCTCCTTTCCTCCTATACCAAAAAATAGCTTAATCTTTCCTCTTCCTCCTCCTGTCTTCCACTTCTTCCTCCTCCTCTTCGTTTCCCTGCTATCTCCACTTTTATCAAGGTTGTGTATTTCTCCATTGTAATTTTGGTGATTTCGTTCATTTCCTCCTCCAAGTTCAGGTCCATTTTTCCCATTTTTGCTTCCTCTCTTCCTCCTTTTCTTCTATACCAGAAAATAGCTTAATCTTTTCTCTTCCTCCTCTTGTCTTCGACTTCTTCCTCCTCCTTTTCATTCCTCTTCTATCTCCACTTTTATCAAGGTCTGTGTATTTCTCCGGCATAATTTTGGTGGTTTCGTTCATTTCCTCCTCCAAGTTCGACTCCATTTTCTCTCCCTTTTCCTTCCTCCTTTCTTCCTCCTCCTCTTCGTTTCCCTGTTATCTCCACTTTTATCAAGGTCTGTGTCTTTGAAAACTTTGCAGAATGGACAAAAAAAAACACCAGAAATTGCTTGAATATTTATTGACCAAACTGACTCTTCTTGCAGAGAGAGAGAGAGAGAGAGGGGGGGGGGGGGTTCCCTTATGTGTCTGGGGGGGCATGTGTCTGTGGGGGTTGTAAACACACTGGGGAGACACCCTGTGGGGCCTGAGAGAGAGAGAGAGAGAGAGAGAGAGAGAGAGAGAGAGAGAGAGAGAGAGACACACACACACACACACACACACACACACACACACACACACACACACACACACACACATTCTTGGCACTAAACTCTGCCAGACTCTTGCAGGGAAGGAGGCAGAGACGAGACCACTGAGCCGAGGAGACCAGTCAGGCGTTCAAGATGCTCCCTGGATGCTGAGGAGACGAGATGAGACCGAGACAAGTCCTGTTGGGGAGAAGATGGAGGGAGATTAATTGAGGCAAGGAAGGGCAAAGAGAGAGATGGAACTCTCTCTCTTTCTCTCTGTGTTCCTATAAAAGAGAAGAGTAATAAAGTTTGGAAATATATATTACAATGGATGTATTTAAACCTATTACTCTTCTTCTTTCTCTCTCTCTCTCTGCCCACCAGTGAGCTATTGTATTCTTCCCCTCCCCTCCCAAGATGCCACCTGGATGTTGGGGAGAGAGAGAGGATGAGATGGAACTCTCTCTCTCTCTCTCTCTCTCTCTCTCTCTCTCTCAGCTGTTGTATAAAAGAGAAAATAAATAAAGTTGAATATATATTATAACCATGGATATATTTGAACCTCCCCTCTCTCTCTCTCTCTCTCTCTCTCTCTCTCTCTCTTCTTTTTAATGGACCTTATACACCTTTACATTATATTTTTGAGAGAGAGAGAGAGAGAGAGAGTGTTCCAGCTTCTAGTCCCTTGCTGAGCTGAGTGACCAGACAGCACTAGCCAGTCAGCCATTGCCCTGAAAAGATATATGGTGGTTAGGTCCCGGTAGATTGTGGTGGAGTGGTAGAAATCGTGGTTGAATGTCAGGTCTTGGGTTGACATTTTGGGGTTACAGAGTTGAAAAAGTTTTGAACAAGTCGAGTTTTTCGGTTGATGACTGATGGTTGAATTGTGGTAGACTGGTAGAGGGATGTTGGGCGAATGATTGTGCGGTGGTTAGACCCTGGTAGATTGTGGTAGACTGGTAGAAATCATGGTTGAAAGAGAAAATAGTAACTTACTACATATCAGCAACTTTCCGTCCCAGCTTCCATCAGTTGTGAGATCTGTAATAATAATAATAATAATAATAATAATAATAATAATAATAATAATAATAATAATAATATAAGTATATAAAATTAACCTCTATTTTCTTATTCCTGAGAGAGAGAGAGAGAGAGAGAGAGAGAGAGAGAGAGAGAGAGAGAGAGAATTACCTCCACATCTGAAAAGGAAAAATCTATAATCTTCCTCTTCCTCTCTCACACACACACACACACAAAAAAAATATAAAAAAATAAATAAATAAATAAATGGATAAATAAATAGATAAAAAAAATAAAAAATCCCATCTCAGTTATACCCCAAAGTTATGACCACAGCAGCACCAGCAGTCAGGCGCAGAATTATAGTCACAAGTTATCGTGTGTGTTGTGCCAAGTCCCTGCTGGTGAGCCTGGCATCCGACCCTCACACCAACCACCTCCCAGGGCCAAAACAGAGCTGGGTTGGGTTCATGGTACAGAGGAAGGGTCACACAACTACCCCGGGAAATGCCCACAAATCCTAAGAAAGCCTGGTCAAATGTGTGTTTCCTTAGGTTCATGGTATAGAGGAAGGGTCACACTACCACCAGGGTCACAAAACTACCCCTGGAAATGCCCACAACTCTTAGGAAAGCCTTACCAAATGTGTGTTTCCTTAGGTTCATTTTACAGAGGAAGGGTCACACTACCACCAGGGTCACAAAACTACCCTGGGAAATGCCCACAAATCCTAGGAAAGCCTGGTCAAATGAGTGTTTCCTTAAGTTCATGGTACAGAGGAAGGGTCACACTACCAACAGGGTCACACAACTACCCCAGGAAATGCCCACAACTCCTAGGAAAGCCTGGTGAAATGTGTGTTTCTTTAGGTTCACAGTACAGAGGAAGGGTCACTACCACAGGGTCACAAACTACCCAGGAAATGCCCACAACTCCTATGAAAGACTGGTGAAATGTGTGTTTCTTCAGGTTCACAGTACAGAGGAAGGGTCACACTACCACCAGGGTCCATAGCTGGGCACGATAACAGAAAATCTTATTCCCGATAACAATAATGGAAAACCTTATCGGTGATAACCGATATTCGTTAACTGGAGAAACAAATATCGGCTATAACCGATACCCGATCTAAATCCACAATGCTGATAGACAAAAACGATATTGATATTTCAAATAAAAAACACAGATGACTTAAATTTTCATTATCAGTATTTTAGAAAATTTACAAAACCTGAAAACCACACGTTGACACAATACCTATTGACAGTAATACTAGAAACATTTGAATTGGTGTTATGTTATTTAGCGTCCCCACCGTCAAAGCTGGCACTTTGTTTACAAACACTGGTCTCTCGTGAACTGTGCATGCTCAGACCAGCAACCCTAGACCTGTACAGTCTCACAAAGCTTTTTAACCATAATTAGGAGTTGCTGGAAGGCTGAATCAGACATACAGTACCACCATCCTCGCTGTTTCTAGAACGATACTCTGTATGAGTTGTATTTACATGTACAGAGTGTCGTTCTAGAAACAGCGAGGATGGTGGTACTGTATGTCTGATTCAGCCTTCCAGCAACTCTTAATGTGTTAAAAAGCTTTGTGAGACTGTACAGGGCTACACTTACTGGTCTGAACAGTTCACGAGAGACCAGTGTTTGTAAACTTTGACGATGGGACACCAAATAACACAACACCGGGTGCCTTCAATACCATGGCATGCTCACAAACGAATATGGAATATCAACTTTGAGGCAGTGAATAATCATTTTGGGGGCAAAGTTAAATGATTTTTCTCTTTGATATATTGATTTTTGAGTAACATAAAAATATAAGCTAGTGTTTTAATGTTGATGATCTAAGTATGAAATCTCTTCACTGAAGATATTTCATACCCCAAAGTTTTTTTCACACAACACCGGGCGCCACGTGTAGGGAGGAGACAACGCTTTTTTTTTTTATTTATTTATTTATTTATTTATTTTTTTTTTTTTGAGGCAGAAAAAAGTATCGATTATCACTAGTTTGGTTACAAAAGTAACGATGATACCAATATATACTTAAATAAGTAGCGGATGGCCGATAACCCAATTTTGTTATCAGCGATAAAGTATTGCGATAACTTATCGCGATAACGCCCAGCTATGCCAGGGTCACACACCTACCTCGGGAAATGCCCACAAATCCTAAGAAAGCCTAGTCAAATGTGTGTTTCCTTAGGTTCACGGTACAGAGGAAGGGTCAAACTACTACCAGGGTCACAAAACTACCCCTGGAAATGCCCACAACTCCTAGGAAAGCCTTGGCAAATATGTGTTTCTTTAGGTTCATGGTACAAAGGAATGGTCAAACTACCACCAGGGTCACAAAACTGCCCCTGGCAATACCCACAACACCTAGGAAAGCCTGGTCAAATGTACGTTTCCTTAGGTTCATGGTACAGAGGAAGGTTCACACTACTACCAGAGTCACGAAACTACCCTGGAATGCCCACAACTCCTAGGAAAGGCCTGGTCAAATGTGTTTCCTTAGGTTCACAGTACAGAAGAAGGGTCAAACTACTACCAGGGTCACAAAACTACCCCTGGAAATGCCCCCACAACTCCTAGGAAAGCCTTGGCAAATGTGTGTTTCCTTAGGTTCATGGTACAGAGGAAGGGTCACACTACCACCAGGGTCACACAACTATCCCTGGAGATGCCCACAACTCCTAGGAAAGCCTTGTCAAATGTGTGTTTCCTATGTTCACAGTACAAAGGAAGGGTCACAAAACTACCCCTGGAAATGCCCACAACTCCTAGGAAAGCCTTGTCAAATGTGTTTCCTTAGGTTCCTAGAACAGAGGAAGGGTCACAAACTACCCTGAAAATGCCCACAACTCCTAGGAAAGCCTGGTCAAATGTGTGTTTCTTTAGGTTCACAGTACAGAGGAAGGCCTACAAAACTACCCCTGGAAATGCCCACAACTCCTAGGAAAGCCTGGTGAAATGTGTGTTTCTTCAGGTTCACAGTACAGAGGAAGGGTCACAAAACTACCCCTGGAAATGCCCACAACTCCTAGGAAAGCCTTGTCAAATGTGTGTTTCGTTAGGTTCACAGTACAGAGGAAGGGTCACAAAACTACCCCTGGAATGCCCACAACTCCTAGGAAAGCCTGGTCAAATGTGTGTTCTTTAGGTTCACAGTACAGAGGAAAGGGTCACAAAACTACCTTGAAATGCCCACAACTCCTAGGAAAGCCTGGTCAAATCGTGTGGCGGTCGATATGTAGGCCCTGAGAGAGAGAGAGAGATAATGTTCCATAATAGACTCAGAGCAAGTGAGGATGAGTCATTTTCTCTTGACAACAGGCAATAAGTTACCCGAGTAATACCTTCACCTGGATCACAGTCTGTTCACCCAGGACGGCAATGAGTCAGGGTTTTTTTACTGCTAAGGAGACAGTTCAAGGGCGAAATAAATATATATAAAAAAATTAAGCTACTTACTGCTCCTGAATAGAAGTCAAGGTTTGGTGCAGGAGGTCACATCTTGCCTCCTGCCTGGGGTGGCCTCAGAGCGCTGCATCCCGCCTCAACGCTGCGGCAAGTGACGTGTGAACAGATCGTCGCCGGCACATGTTACCGTGGTGGTGGCAGCAGGGATCATGTTTCTTAATGGTCCCTCTGAGCGAGAAAAATGGGAAAAATCATCACTCCACAAACCATTTCATAATGTATATCAAAGCATTTGTGTTCAGTTTATGCATCATCTATTTTGGGGGTTTATGTCATGGCACAAATTTGGCCCGTCGTTGCTACGGTAAAGCCAAAATTTGGCCCGTCGCTGCTACACGGTAAAATAGTACAGCTGGTCGTTGCTACCGCAGTGAAGCAAATTTGGCCCATTCACGCTACGGTAAAATACAAGTTATTATCACTGCTACCAGGTTGATATGCTTGCTTGTATGAGATTACTTGAACAGTTGGCTGTCATGCAATTAAAGATACCCTAAACTCCAACTAGCCTAACCTAACAAAACCCTAAACAGTTACTAACAGGTTTTGACTCCAGAAAAAATTCATCTATGCTTCCTTGCCTAATGGGGAGCTTTCTATGCAACACAGTGAGGTCATTCTGTGTTGATTTATACCCTAAGGTGCTGGCTGTCATAGTGTTTCAAGATACACTAAACTTAACTAACCTAACAAAACCCTAAAACAGTTACTACAGGTCTTCCGACTCGAGAGAAATTCATATATGCTTCCCTTACTAACAAGACATTTTATACAACAAAAGTGAGGTCAATTTCTGTGTTGATTTATACCCTAAGGTGACGCCCTAAAACCTAACATAAACTAAGCAAAACCACAAACAGTTTATTATATAGGCATCTTGACTTACAACTACTACGCCACTACTACTACCCACCAATACCTTATAAGCCCAGGAGAAAGTCTTGCTGTTGCCTCCTCAGGTTGGCGTAGCCCTGAAATGCGGGGAAGTGTTCCAGCCTGGGCACCACCAACACCTGGCAGCTCAGGAGGAAGAAAAACTTGACGGCCAGCCAGGTCTGAAAAAAAGTTTGGAGCGTTTTATGAAGCTAGCTCTAAAATATTAAAGATAGCTACAGCAGGATTTTGTGCTCATGTGTATGTCGTAATTGAACACACATGAACACACACACACACACACACACACAAGAAATAAATTAGAAAGTTGGAAAGAATACAAAGAGCAGAAACTAAATTACTGTGCAGGAGTTCCTTGCAGAGAACATACTTATGAAGAAAGACTGGAGAAATTGGGACCTAACACTTTTTTGGAGAGCAGAAGAGAGAGGGGACCTAATAGCATTGTTAGCAGGTATACAAGAGATTGGAGAAACTTGGACAGGTAAATACAACTAGGTAAATATACACACACACACACACACACGCACACACACACACACACACACACACACACACACTCATTCCATTCCTGTTGTAAATATCTTAATTAATGTTTAGTTTGTGCGCAGTCGCGATATGAAGTGATGTCGCCGCTCTCAAAATGTTTCGTACGCAGGAGCATTTGAAAGGTAACAAGTGATGTGTATTTATTGTTATGTTATAATGTTCCTTTTAATGATAATCTATAATACCTTGTGATGTAAAACACGGTAAAATAACGTAAGATAAATTCTGAATTACAATTATACATTCATTTGCTTTAAAAAAATGCGACTGCACGAATGTCATGCTGTCTTCCAGTACTGAAAGACAACCTTTGAAATGATTTAGGCTCATGCTCGTGTGTTTATTCTTGCAAAACAGTTGTAGTATACATTGTTCAGATTTAGGCGGATATATATATATATATATATATATATATATATATATATATATATATATATATATATATATATATATATATATATATATATATATATATATATATATATATTAAATTGCAGTTATTAACACACACACTGAGTATGACATAGAAGCTTGATGGACAATGTTACTGGCGTTACTTTTGCGTTTTATTGATTAAGAAACGATCAAATAATAAGGTTTCTCTATTAAACTTCTATTCTATTACTAAATACATATTGCTGTTTATCCTCACCCAATCCCTACACAACTATGTAAAATTCTTTGACTATTTGGAATCAAAGTGGAGCACATCTTGACCCACTCTCCCTTCGCTGAAATCTCCATCCTAGGAGATTTCCAATGTTCCACCACCAGCTTTGGCTTTCTTTCATCCTCTTTCACTGAATTCACATCCTGAGGGTGAAAAAGCCTACAACTTTGCTATCCTCAACGACCTAGAGCAGATTGGTCCAGCATCTCTAGATGTAATATTCTGACCGTCTTGGAGACCGGCCCAACATTCTAGGGAACCTCTTCCTTATCTCAAACCCTTTCTGCTTTATTCTGTCAAACTGTTCTCTCCGTTGAAACCTCCTGATCACAATCTTATTTCTGCGCTCCCTGTCCGTATCGCTCCTGTACACCCTCTAGACCACCGAAGGCAATGCTTCTACAGCATTTTGCTTCAGCTCGGTGGGACGACCTGAGGATGTAATTTTCCGGGATTTCCTGTGAATGATTATTGCCTAGGATAGAGACCCCTCTGTGCCTGCAGAGATTGTCTCAATGGAGTAGTACTCCTCGTTCTTCTACTCCCACGCTAAAGCCTTATTTAATCAATGTTGCCTCTCGTGCTGTCAATGATAGAGAGGTAGCTCACAAAAAGGTACCATAGAGTCAACCAATGCTATCATGAACTTATACTTTGTAAAGCAATCTATTCTCCTGACTAACCAAAAAATTTTTCATTACAAAATGCCAAACCTTTGTTTTCTCTAACTTTCCGTGACTTCTCTGGTATTTGTAGCCAAAAACATTCTCCTCCAACTTCACTTTTCATCTTTCCCCTCTGCTCTCAGTCCTGACGGGTAACACTGCTGTCCCATCATCTCTAAGGCTGAACTTTCTCAAACTTTTCAAAACCCACTCTGATTGATTCTAAGAATTCCTCCTACTCATCCTCCCTCTGACTCCTTTTTTTATGCTGTTATAGTAGATTCTTCAAATGATAGTTTTACAGTCTCTGTATTCCTAATCCTTCTAGCGTTTATGGACCTGATGGAGCCTCCTATTATCCTTAAAAACTGTGCTCTGTGCTGTCATCACCCTGCCTGGGTCAACTTCTTTCTGCCTCGCTCTGTCAAGACTACCTTCCTTCTGTTGGAAGGCGCCTTCATACAGCCTGTACCGCCAAGAAGGGCACTGGCTCCAATCCTCAAACCACAGTCCTATAGTTTCATTTTCTTGTCTATTCTGGGGCTTGAACCAACTCAACTTGAAGATCTAAAATTTTTCACACTGACCTTCCGATCAAATGGGTTCTGCAAGGCGTTCTATCAGGATTCCTAGCCTTCTTAATCAATTCTTGGTCATCCCTCTTAGCTGTTTGGTGAAATCTGCTATTGCGCTGACAGATGTTTTGATAGGGTCTGGCACACAAATCTTTGTTTTTCAAAAACTACCCTCCCGCTAGCTTTTAATCCTTCTCTAAATTCTTATCTCCAGTTTCCTTCTGACCATTCTATTTTGTTGTGGTAGACGTCGGTTCTTCCCCTAAATCTATTAACAGGTGTCCACAGTTCTGTCCCATTCCACTCCTTTTCTGTTGTTCATTGATTAGATCCTCTTTCCAAATTGTCCTATCCATTCCTGCTGATGATTCAATTTGCACCACTTCAACTTCTTTTTGAATGAAGACCCAATTCTACAGGAACTAATTGATTTCATGGAGGCTGCAGAACGCTTTGCCTGACCCGCCTATTATTTCCGATTGGGGTAAGAAGAACCTGGTGTCCTTCAACGCCCTCAAAAACAGCAGCCCACCCATCCACTGACATAATCTTCCAAACACCCACCCTCATTCTTTGACAACACCCAGCTATCACCTTCCTCAACACTAAACATCCTCGGTTCATCCTTAACTCAAAATCTCAACTGAAACTTGCTATCTCATCTCTTACTAAATCAGCTTCTCGAGGGTTGGGCTGCTCTAAATTGGCCTGGCCCAGTTCTTCTCCCGCACAGTTGCTGTCCATATACAGGGCCTTGTCCCGCCTCGTATGGAGTATGCATCCTATGTGGGGGCTCCACTACAGCTCTTCTGACAGAGGAGGCTAAGGCTCTTCGTCTCATCAGCTCTCCTCCTCATACTGATAGTCTTCTACCTCTCAAATTCCGCCGCAATGTTGCCTCTCTTTCTATCTTCTATCGATATTTCCACGCTGACTGCCTTCTGAACTTGCTAACTGCATGCCTCCCTCCTCCCATGGCCCTCGCTGCACCTCGACTTTCTACTCATGCTCATCCCTATACTGTCCAAACCTCTATGTAAGAGTTAACCAGCATCTTCACTCTTTCATCCTCACGCTTGCAAACTCTGGAACAACCTTCCTTCATCTGTATTTTCCTCCTGCCTACGGCCAGAACTCTTTCAAGAGGAGGGTATCAGGACACCTCTCCCTCCCCGTATTTGATCTTCCTTTCAATGGACCTCCTTTTGTTTCTTTTTAGGAGCAGCAGCAAGTAGCGGGCCTTTTTTTTTTGTGTGTTTTCTTTTTTTTGTGTGCCCTTGAGCTGCCTCCTTTGGTTGTAAAAAAAAATAAAAAAATGTGTGGTGCTCCACACAAGGTAGAACCATGATGCAATGACATGGGCCTCTCCAGAATCGGAAGCTGGGTCGCGCTTCAGATCAGCTGACTCACACAAGGTTTTGATATTCCCGACGGAGAAGATTAGATTCAAGTCGATGCTTTGAAGACAAAAGATGATTCACCTCACTGAGGAAGACAGTAAAGGGAAAACTAGATTCAGAATCAGATGGACAGTGAGCAAAGGCACAACACCAAGGAGCCTCAAGTGTCGAACTCCTCCTGAACAAAACTCTTCGGAAGTGTAGACAGAGTGGCCGTACCAAGGAGGCCCAGAGCCATGGTGTTCTTGATCCCTCAGGTTCTCTGTTGATCTTGGTCGCAGAAGCTGACCGGTTCCCACCAGTCAGCTGCCAGAAGGGCAGATTAGCCACCGTCTCTGGTGGGATGATGCAGCATGCAGCGCTCTGCACCATGCCACCGCATTCGGATGGACGCACATTTTTTTCGAGGTGGCAATTACCAAGCTGGCATAGCAAAGACAGCATTTAGCATGAGTCTTTCCTTCTGCCTGCTGCCACAAATGGGGAGTCAGGAGGAGAGGAAGATGAGGACAAGGTATCATTTTCTGGTTTGTTCGTCTCAAGAGGCAGGAAGAGGGGGTCAGGAGGTTTTGAGGACAAACCATTGATATTTTCTGGTTTTGATTAATTCTCGGGCAAAGGCAGGAAGGGGAAACTGGGACAGAGCCATTATTTTCTTGTGCTTTTCTCACGCACAGGCTATGCGCACATTTTCCCAGGGAAGTTAAGGTACAGGGTGCAGGAAAGTTTGGTACTGGGTACAAAGTCCTTTCCCCTGCATCTTTCTTCTTCTGCTGGGATGTGTAATCTACCATCGCTCAGTGCAAACTAAATTAATAGCTCTTCAGCGGTGTATTATCTCCTGGACGCCTCTATCGTCCAACAGTCTAGACCTCAGACCATCGAAAGACACTTGGTTCACCACTGATCACTGCACCTCCCATAAGCTTCTGTGAGTTGGTAGGAGAGCAACCTCTTAACAACGTCGCAGTAATACACCCCTGCTTCTTTCCCTTCACCTCCCATTATAGACTTCAGGTTCGCGTAGTTACTTCCTGTGTCTCTTCTTAGCTTTTGCCTTCACCTTTCCCTTCACCTCAGTAATTTAAGCATGTGTCTTGAGGGAGAAGTCTTGTGTCTCTTCGCGTTAAGACACCTGTGTGTCTTCACCTTTCCCTAACACCTCCCATTATAAGCTTCTTGAGTTGGTAGTCTTGTGTCTCCTCTTAAGAGACACGTCTGCTTCGCGCGCTTTACTTTCCTGTCTTGACCTTCCTCACCCTGTAGTCTTAGCGCATGTTCTCAATAGAGGAGAATACCCTTAGCCTGTTCACCAATCCTCGCTCATTGCCTCTCTGTACTGTCTTATACAAGCACCCTTGTGATCCTTTTAGCATGTCGTTAATAGATATCACTGCACCCATCTGGCCCTCCTTAACGTCCGCAATTCGCGTTGTGATTGTATGTGTTACAAGCACCCTTGATACATACACTAACCCTTCCCAGCCCCTTCAGCACCCACTTGGCCCCTGTATATCTTGGGTACCACCTACAAATTACAAGCTTCCATATCTCTTTAGCACACACATCCTTCTCAGACCTTGCTTCCCACAGCCCATCATAACCCCTCACAGTCGCAATTCCCTACTGCACATATAAAGCATCATAACAGCACTATCCTTCCAGCCCCTTCAATAAGCAGGAGGACAGCCCATCCTTAACCCCTCACAGTCCCTCTACACCCATGTGTGTCTTTAACATACACACATCCTTCCTCAGCCCAATTCAGCACTTCATGTGTGTCTTTAACCCCTCACAGTCCCCCTACACATATAGAGGACATCCTTAACATACACACACAATTCCCAGCCCCTTCAGCACCATACAGCCCCTCCTGTAACCTCACATGTCCCCTACAGGAGACAGCACCCTTATCACACACATTCAGCCTCAGACCCTTTGGCACCCTGTTACAGCCATCCCCTTAACCCCTCAATTTAGCACGTGTCCCCTACAGGGGAGGAGAAGCACCCTTATCATGCATCCAATTCTCAGCGTTCAGCACCCCGCATATTATCTTTAACACCCAGTCCCTCTAGCATGCCTCATTCAGGACAACCCTTAACACTCCACGATCCTTCCCGTGGAATGATTATTGCTTCCAGGATCCTTAACCCCTCACAGTGCTCCCCTACATCACAGAGGTGACAAGCATCCTGGGTAACATACGTTCCTGTTCTTTCCAGCCCTTCACGCACCCATAAAGCCTCCTTAATCACCCTCACAGTCTCCCTACACCCATGACAGCACCTAACACATACACACATCCTTCCCAGGGCCCTTCAAACTACATGCCATCCCTTGAACCCCTTTACAGTCCCCCCTACACCCCATACAAGCACCGACTAACCATACACATCCTTCCAGGCACCAGCACCCAACCTCCTTAACGCCTTTCTCTACAGTCCCCCTACACCATACAAGCACCCTTAACATACATCATCCTTCAGTACCTCACTTCCTCTATCTTCAGCCCCTCCTTCCCCCCTGACAGAATGTGGCTATGGTATAGAATCTTGTCTGGTATGATGAACTCTTCTAGGAATACTTTTCTAATATGAATATGTGACTTTTTAAAGAAGTTGTAAATGAATCCCTCCTAAGAAATCCCCTTTTTTGCTATTTATGCCTGTTTATAAAGATTCTGAATATGATCTTTCTCTTTTTGGTATATGAATGATCCATCAGAAAAAAATCGCCGTGTTATAAAGAGCATGCCTCCTAATGTCAACGTGCTGCAACTGAGTTGCCTCCGCGCTGTCTACGGGCTGGTCAAACTCCATGTTCAGCCCTCTGCCTGTCAATTTTAGGAATTTTTTTTCCTTGGTCTTGTCATGAGTCTTGGGTTCTCTCTCAGCCTTTACTGGCTAAAAAAGGGAAAATTCTCCACTCACAATTATATTTTCATTTATATCCGTCATTAACTCTATACTTTCTTTCATAAAACCAACAAATACTCTTGTCCGCCTAAAATGTCTTTTCGTTATATTTTATTGATTTTACACATTGAAATATGGCGAAGATAAAATAAAATTCGTGTACCTGTATTTGTGATCCCGTAAAAAGATGTACCCTTGCGTAAACATCTTCTCTTAACTGACTCTTGGTCATCCTCTCTTAGCCGTTTAATTGAAACTTTTGCTATTGCGCTGACATATCAAAAGCTTTTGATAGGGTCTGGCACAAATCTTGCTTCCTAAACTACCCTCCTACGGTTTCTATCCTTCTCTCTTTATTCCAGTTTCCTTTCTGACTGTTCTATTTCTGCCGTGGTAGACGGTCACTGTTCTTCCCCAAATCTATTAACAGTGGTGTCCCACAGGGTTCTGTCCTATCTCCACTCTTTTCTGTTGTTCATTGATGATCTTCTTTCCAAAACGAACTGTCCTATCCATTCCTACGCCGATGATTCCACTCTGCATTATTCAACTTCTTTTAATAGAAGACCCACCCTTCAGGAACTTAACGACTCTAGGCTGGAGGCTGCAGAACGCTTAACCTCAGACCTTACTATTATTTCTGATTGGGGCAAGAAGAACCTGGTGTCCTTCAACGCCTCAAAAACACAGTTTCTCCACCTATCCACTCGACACAATCTTCCAGACAACTATCCCCTATTCTTTGACAACACCCAGCTATCACCTTCCTCAACACTAAACATCCTCGGTCTATCCTTAACTCAAAATCTCAACTGGAAACTTCATATCTCATCTCTTACTAAATCAGCTTCCTCGAGGCTGGGCGTTCTGTACCGTCTCCGCCAGTTCTTCTCCCCTGCACAGTTGCTGTCCATATATAGGGGCCTTGTCCGCCCTCGTATGGAGTATGCATCTCATGTGTGGGGGGGCTCCACTCACACAGCTCTTCTGGACAGAGTGGAGGCTAAGGCTCTTCGTCTCATCAGCTCTCCTCCTCATACTGATAGTCTTCTACCTCTTAAATTCCGCCGCAGTGTTGCCTCTCTTTCTATCTTCTATCGATATTTCCACGCTGACTGCTCTTCTGAACTTACGAACTGCATGCCTCCCCCCCTCCCGCGGCCCCGCTGCACTCGACTTTCTACTCATGCTCATCCCTATACTGTCCAAACCCCTTATGCAAGAGTTAACCAGCATCTTCACTCTTTCATCCCTCACGCTGGTAAACTCTGGAACAATCATCCTTCATTTGTCTTTCCTCCTGCCTACGACTTGAACTCTTTCAAGAGGAGGGTATTAGAACACCTCTCCTCCCGTATTTGATCTTCCTTTCGGCCACCTCTTTTGTTTCTTTTTTAGGAGCAGCGAGTAGCGGGCTTTTTTTTTTATTATTATTTTCTTTTTTGTGTGTGCCCTTGAGCTGCCTCTTTGTTGTAAAAAAAAAAAAAAAAAAAAAAAAGAGAGCAAGAAGTTCGCCAGTAGAACGTCCCTTGCGGAACCCGTACTGGCGATCAGATAGAAGGTTAAAAGTGGAAAGGTTCGTTTGAATCTTCCGGTTAAGGATTCATTCAAAACCTTTAGATAGACAGGAAAGTAAAGCTATAGGGCGGCAGTTTGAGGGATTGGAACGGTCACCCTTCTTTGGCACAGGCTGTACAAAGGTTTACTTCCAGCAGGAAGGAAAGATAGATGTTGATAGGCAGAGACGAAAGAGTTTGACCAGGCAGGGTGTCAACACGGAAGCACAGTTTTTAAGGACAATAGGAGTCACTCCATTAGGTCCATAAGCCTTCTGAGAATTGAGGCCAGAGAGGGCATAGAAAATATCATTTGAAAGAATCTTAATAACAGGCATAAAAGAGTCAGAGGGGGGGATGAGTAGGAGGAATATGCCCAGAATCGTCCAAGGTCGAGTTTTTAGAAAAAGTTTGAGAGAAGAGTTCAGCCTTAGAGACAGAGGAGACGGCAGTGCTGCCATCAGGGTTAAGGAGAGGAGGGAAAGAGGAAGGAATGAAATTGGAGGAGATATTTTTGGCTAGATGCCAGAAGTCACGGGAAGAGTTAGAGGAAGCAAGGTGTTGACATTTTCTATTGATAAAAGAAGTTCTGGTAAGACGGAGAATAGATTTGGCACGATTCCGGGCAGTAATCATTCCACGGGAAATCGGAAAAGTACATCCTCAGGTCGTCCCACCGAGCTGAAGCAAAATGCCAGAAGCATCGCCTCTTCGGTGGATCCAGAGGATGTACAGGAGCGATAGGACAGGAAACAGAAATAAGGTTATAATCGGAGTAACCCAACGGAGAGAACAGTTTGACAGAGTAAGCAGAAGGATTAGAGGTAAGGAAGAGCACACAAAACCAAAGTTAGTCATGCTGACTAACTTCCTTAGTCAAGTCCGTGGGGTCCAAACGGAGTGGCAAGATTAGTCACGATGAGTAACATGGTTAGTCAAGTTATGACTAACTGACTACTAAAGCTGAGTATGGCCTTAGTCAAAGTACAATGACTAACCGCTTCGTACTGGTCACTGCTTTTACTAACCGCATTAGTAAACTGGACCAGAGGTGTTAGTCAGATAAATGACTAATCACTTAGTCATTCTTATGCAGATGACTAGTCATTAGTAACTTTGATACTAGCAACTAATTAGTGTTGTCTAAGGTCAAGAAAAGAAAGGGGTGAGAAACTCAATATATTAATGTACAAAATTAAATAATATATTCATATCATTGCATTACAAAATTGGAAAAAAAATATAACACTGACATTTCATTACCTATAGCATGAAGTTAATGTTTCTCATTTAAACATTTAACAATATAAATCTGGTGGCATCACATGTAATATGAAAAGGAACAAACAAGCAAAAAACTATCCCTTTAATTTCAAAGGTGGAGGAAAAGTTACTTTTTAGTGTAAAATAATTCTAAGCAAAATATGCTCAAAATGTTAATTCAATAATTTGTGTGTACTTGAAATAATACTTGTAAACCTCCCTCCATCAAAACTGTAACGCTAGATAAAGCTGAGATGTAAAAAAAACTCTGTTTACTAGCACTTCATCCTAGCCTGAGAAAAAAGAAAAACAGTACAAAAAATAACCTGTTTCTAGAAGTCATTAACTAAAACATACACTTCGAGTATCAATCACTAAAAGTGAGGAAGAAAATACGCACCTTTGTAAGATATGTAAATAAAGCTTTCTTCCCATTCATATGCTCAAAAAAACTGAAAAATTCTAAGAGTAAAGTGAGGAACATATATTAAATGCTACAATCAATGAAACACACTGTAAAGAATACTTAATCCATCCACTGACATTCATTATATCACAGCACTTAAAGCAATTGCGGACAATAATCAGTGCATAAATAGTCATTTACCCTCATTTGGAAATGGTATCATATTCATATCTCACTATTGATCCTTTAAAGCAGCGGTTCTCAATTTTTATACAAATTTTGTGCTCGCAAAGTATGTGGCTCTGAGCGATGGCTATCAAAATTGAACGAAAATGTACCTGGGGTGGATGAATGTGCTCAGATTCTGGGTAAGTTTCAAACAAAGAGCAGGCACCTGATGAAGGTACAGCACATTTTAGTTTTATAACGATGGCAGTTAATGACATGTTTGAAATTTCAATGACTTAAAATCCGCCATTACATTATTTTTTTCCTTACACACCCCTAGGGATCAGCTCACGCACTTCAGGTGGTGCACCACGCTTTGGGAACTGCTGCTTTAAAGCAACACATGGAAGAAAATGCATTTCTATAGCATATATTAAATTAACAGGTCTACAAAATGTGCCTAGAACATTAATAGTGAAACTCTCATGTATCAGTTGTAATACCATGGAGGAATAAACAACAAAGAACTTAAATAATTAAATAAAAGTAAAATTATGTATTATATTATGCTACATGAATGGCAATTTCATACATTATTGAGAGAGAGAGAGAGAGAGAGAGAGAGAGAGAGAGAGAGAGAGAGAGAGAGAGAGAGAGAGAGAGAGAGAGAGAGAAAGAGAGAGAGAGAGAGAGAGAGAGAGAGAGAGAGAGAGAGAGAGAGAGAGAGAGAGAGAGAGAGAGAGAGAGAGAGAGAGAGAGAGAGAGAGAGAGAGAGAGAGAGAGAGAGAGAGAGAGAGAGAGAGAGAGAGAGAGAGAGAGAGAGAGAGAGAGATTTAAGTAGTAAACTGTGCATCCATATCCATATCAAATTCATACAATAACAATTAAGTAAGGCTTCATGAATACTAGGAAAACAAGTACAGATATTTCCTTTCCTTTCTAGAAAAGAAAAAGTTATACACACATGTAATTAGTTTCAACCCCACAATGCTAATCTTCCATCAAATATACAGAGTTGAAATTTACAATATAAATAAAAGTGAATATGTACATACATAAGATACTTAGATACAAATAATATTTTTTTTTTGCTGTTAATTGTCTGGTGTGTGTGTGTGTGTGTGTGTGTGTGTGTGTGTGTGTGTGTGTGTGTGTGTGTGTGTGTGTGTGTGTGTGTGTGTGTGTGTGTGTGTGTGTGTGTGTGTGTGAAGAATAGAAAGTACGGTACATAATAAAGTCAGAAATGGAAAATTGATTCATTCTCATGGGCATATGTAACTCTGTAATCTTACTTGCATTAGGGTTAGTGCATGAGCAATATATGTGAAACTGGACCCTCAAGTGGTGTTACATTGCTTTGCAGGTGATCAGACCCTTCTGCAAATGGAAAAAATGTTTTATTAATTATTGACATAGTCTTACATATTTCTTATATTGCACTAACAGTTCTGTTTTCCTCATAATGTCCTGTCTTGAAAAATCAATTACCTTGTTTCATCTACCAAAATTCAGCCTGCAAGTATGAGGAAGACATGAGAATAAAGCAATCCCTGCTTCCGTCATCTTTATCAATCTCTTCAAAGACCATGAAACTATTTTTTCCACCAACGTATCACCTATCACCTATTTTGACGGAATTAGGTTTTGCAAAAAATTGGAAAGGAAAAGTGGGTGATTGAAAAGAAACGTTAAGAAAAAAATGAAATATTGAAGATAGAAAAGTTACAGGAAAAAAAAAGATGAGTATAAATATGAAATGGCAAAGGCCTTAAGTGAAAAATGGGAAGTGTAAAAGATAGTAGATATTGAAAAAGGTTTTGGAACATTTAAAGAAGCTGTGTTAATTACAACAAAATAAGTGTTTGGGATGAAAGTGGTGAGGGATGGAAAATAAAAGGAAATTCATGGTAGACAGAAGAGATAAAGAGGAAAGTAAAAGAGAAAAGAGGACTTTTTAAGAAAACTCAAGAAAGAATTAGGGCTGAGCAAGTAAAAGGGGAAAGGAAAAAGAAATATAGAGAATGCAAGATGAAATTAAGACAAGCAATAAAAGAAAGTAAGAAGAGAGTAGCTGAAGACTTTGGAAAAAGACTAAGTGAAAAATATATAGGGCACAAAATCATATTGGAAAGAAGTAAAAAACGAAAGAAATGCAGAAAATATCTCCCCAAGTAAAATAAATGAAGTTATGGGTGAGAATGGAATGACGTTAAAAGACGGGGAGCTGTGAATTAGAGATGGAGAGAATATTTAAAAAAAAACTTAACGAATTTTGAGGATGGACATCCAGCAGCTGTAACAGCAGCAGTTTTGAGTAGAGGTAGGAGTATATAAAGAAGTATAACATATGAAGCAGTAAATCAAGCAATAAAAATATTAAAAATGGAAAGGCAGCAGGAATTGATGGAATCACAGCAGAAATGTTGAAGTGTGAAGGAGAGGTAGTTACTGAATGGATGGTCAAGTTCTGTGAAGTGGCATGGGAGGAGGGGGGTGGTTGCCAGCAGACTGAACAAAATCCATCATTGTCCCAGTTTACAAGAGGAAGGGGCCTTCATGGATTAGGAAAAAGCTTACGACGAGTCGATTGGATTGCATTGTGGGATGTTTTAAAGATTTATGGTGTGGAAGGAAAACTGCTTAGTGCAATAAAGTGTTTTTATGAGAATGCATGTGTCAAAATTAGTGGAGAAACAAGTGAACATTTTGATATAAAAGTGGGCTTAAGATAAGGGTGTGTCATGTCACCATGGTTATTCAATATTTATATGGATGGTGTTATGAGAGAAATGAAGGGCATAGTTCAAAGTTGGGGAGTTGGAGTTAAAATGTACGCTGAGGGAAGGAATTGGGTGCTGAATTCAATCTTATTTGCTTATGACATAGTGCTCATAGCAGAAAATGAAAGTGACTTACAAAATTTGGTCAGTGTTTTTGATAGAGTATGTAAAAGGAGAAAGCTGAAAGTAAATGTCAACAAAAGTAAAGTGATGGTTTGTGAGCAAAGTAGGAGTGAGGTTGTAGATTTTGTATGCCCATATAGAGTGGGAACTGAATATGAAAAAAATGCTAAATAATTTTGAATGGTGAAGAAATGGAGCAGGTCAATGAGTTTAAGTATCTTGATCAGCTATGTGCAAGCATGGTGATACGGAGGGAGAGACAAGAGAAAGGGCATTGCAAGGAAGAAGGGTGGTAGGGTCTTTGGAACGTATCATGAATGGCAGAAGTGTGAGCATGGAGGTAAAGAGGGATGTGAGAAATAAAATAATAGTACCAACCCTCACATATGCAAGTGAAACATGGGCCTGGAATGAAAGTCAGAGGTCTAGAGTGCAGGCAGTGGAAATGAGTTATTTGAGGAGTGCATGTGGTGTGAGTAGAATGGATGGAATAAGTAATGGAAGTGTGTATGAACGTTTTGGAATGTGTCACAGGGGTGAAGGGAAGAGGTGTTGAGTGGTGGAAGAAGTGAGGTGACACTTTAAAATAGTTTGGTCACATGGAGCAAATGGAGGAGAGTGAGATGACCAGGATGGTGTATGTGAGTGAGATGGAGGGAGGGAATGTTAGAGGACGACCTCCAATGAAATGGAGAGAGAGGATGCAGGCGTACGTTAGGGAGAAGGGGGAAAGATCCTTGAGAAACTTTGTGCAGACAAGGAGGGAGTGTCTGGATAGAAAAAGATGGAAACTCTTCTGCCATGGCCATTCCCTGGTAGGAGCTCCTTGGAGCATGCGTCGATGAAATGATGATAAAGATTGACCTTAACCTGTATTTGAAATAATTCGCTGAAGCCTGTGCATATAACACCTGTAAGGGAGGGGTTGGGGGGCAGTGAGATTAGCTTAGGGAGCTGGTTGGAGGTCACGACTCTGGTTTACAACAGTGCAGCCCTACTGTAAGCATTTCAGTGCATCCCAAATCGTTCTTGCATGAAAGACCTGTGAAATCCAAGCAGAAATGAGCTTTAAAAAAATATTGTTTACATTACATGCTGAGTACCTGCTTTGGGTGAATCTTTGTCGCCTTCGGCGAAATTTATCAGAACATTTGGGGGCCAGGCATCTCGGCGGAAAGCGAGCCTCCTTTGTTTATTGTCTGTGTGCGATATTGGCATCCATCCAATAGTGTTTTCCTCCACCCACAACTCCTGGCTCTAAAGCCATCACCTTTTAACTGCCTACACTCCTGGTAGCGGCATCACCTTTGACCTGTTCATGCCTCTGGTAGTGGCAGTCGTCCACCCAAGGTCTCGGTTCATCTCGCACAACAACCTGCAATCATTTGAGGGTGAAGTATAATATGCTGGGAGCGGAAGCCGGTAGCCTCACCGAGACACAAACACCTGGCCTTCCTAGTCTTGGAGGGGTGGGGCTGATACATGCATGGCAGGAACTCAGCAAACAATGTAATGTAAATAGATTTTTTTAAGAAGCCCACTTTGGCTTGATCTCACAGGGCTTTCATGCAAGAACGATTATGGATGAGGAAATGCTACCTAATAGCATTTATATTTTCTCTCATTTACCAATAAACAAAACAATGAGAATGATCAGCTACATTATTAATAATATTAGTATCACTTATTATATTGAAGTGTAATTGTTGAAAGTCCCAAAGAAACACAGATAATTTATGATGATTGAAAAAATACTTGGTAATTCTTAACAAGAACTCCGCTACTCCAGTGCCCCCCACCCCCAAAAACAACCCGGGGGGGAAAGGGAGATTGACTGAAATATGGGACTCCCAAATTTACCACCCCAAATCCCTAAAATAGGGTAAATTTTCTACTCCTAAAAGTGTACTGAACTGCGTATATCTGACAGCTTACACTGTACGTCAAGTATATTTAAACAACTCCAACCTGTCTTTATCTAACCAAAACTTGACCCTCCCTCTGCTAGGTTAGGTTAGAATAGATTACAAGACAATATATTAATGGAAGTCCCCTTAAACTTTTAACTAGGGAGTTTTCCCTATCCTAGGGAAATATTTTATGGTAGTTTTGGAGGCCCATTTTTCAGTTAATTTGACTCTGCCTTCACAACCCCAATTCTCCACAGGTTCCTAGGCTTGTCTTGGGGGGTAGGGCGGGGCTGGAATGGCAGAGGGGGAGGCGGACTTCTTGTAAAGAATTACCGAGTAGCTCAAGCTACGTGGGCCCTGTGACCCAATAGTCGCTGGCTGGCAACTCTGGAATAATACCTCATTAACTGAAATTGGTCACTATAGTAAGAATGGGGAGGGGAAAATGATCAGGGATAGTGATTTCATTTACTTTCCTAAAGTCCACCACAGGTCGAAATGAACCATCCTTTTGGGGGGATAAAAGTGATGAATCCACGGGAATGTGATTCTTGAATGACTCCTTGAGCAAACGTCATCCACCACCAGTAAGTGCTCTATGAAGGCACACACAAGGATGAGCACCTGGCTGATGGTCAATACGATGGGCATTTCCCCTGGTACTGATATTGTGTTTGATCACTGGAAATCACTGTCCATACACTGAAAATGTTAAAAAAAAAAGTCCAGTTTTAGCAAGGGTGGCAAAGAGGCAAAGACACCACACCTAAAACTCACTCAATCTGCTACTGCATGTACTGTTTCTGCCCACAAACTTCACCCATAACTATCTAACATAAATCACTAGAGGAACAACAAAACTTACCAGCAGTGAACCCACGTCTCGTTGTTTTGGGCCGCGGCGATCTAGTCGCTCACTGTTCACATGAGCCTTGGTGTTGTCCTGTGAGGGCTTCACATGCACGTCAGCTGCCCCGTCTTCCTGAGGAAGGCGCAGGTGAGGAGGATGACAGCTTCCTGGCGTGAGGGGTGGACGCCTGCCGCCGCCAGCACCGTGGGCAGGTCAAAGGTGGGCACGTCCAGGGCGCGGAGTCGGTGTCGGAGCAGCACTCGCTGGGAGTGGTGGCGTGGGCAGTGCAGCAGGAGGTGCTCAATGGTGTCGACGGTCCTGCACCAGCAGGGGCAGTGAGGGTCAGGGGACAGGCGGTTGAGGTGAGCGCCGAGGTGTGTGTGGCCCAGGGCCCAGGCGGAGGAACCTCAAGGCCACGTCTAGGACGCGGAACGTTTTCCTCACCCACGGCTGTGGGAAGGAGTTGGTGCGGTACTGGCCCATGAAGGTGGTGTCGTCCCATGAGGCGTGGCAGGTACGGGAGATGAGACGTTTGGCCGTGTAGAGTGGCAGGGGAGGCGGCGTTATGTTTACCTCCGGCCATGTTTTCTTTTGAACTCGTTGCTGCTGCGACGATGGCGCACCCTAGCGGCGACGCGCCGCCGCTGGAGGCGGTCGATTCAAATTGCCTCATTCCGAACCTAATGCGCTATATTATCACATCCTCAGTCAATTTATTTCATAATATGCTACAAACATTCAACGAGGAGTTATTTTCTTTGTAAGGGAAGTGTTATAAACGCTTTTAACTAGTAGCTACAAGGATGTAGGGGTCGAATGAAATGACTAACACATTAGTCACAATCTTTTTGACGAAGGATTTGACTAACTTTGGTTTTGTGTGAGGTCTAGAATGTTGGGCCTGTCTACAAGACGGTCGGGAATACGCGTGGGGTGCTGAACCAACTGCTCTAGGTCGTTGAGGAGAGCAAAGCTGAAGGCTTGTTCACCAGGCTGGTGAGTGAAAGAGGATGAAAGCCAAAGCTGGTGGAGAACATTGAAATCTCCCAAGATGGAGATTTCAGCGAAGGGAGATTGAGTCAAGATGTGCTCCACTTTAGAATTCAAATAGTCAAAGAATTTTACATAGTTAGTAGAGTTAGGTGAGAGATAAACAGCACAGATGTGTTAATAATAAAATGACAATGAAATCTTAGCCAGATGGTGGAAAATTCAGAAGAGTCAAGGTCGTGGGCACGAGAGCAAGTGATGTCGTTGCGCACGTAGGCGCAACATCCAGCTTTGGATTGAAATTTAGGATAGAGATAGTAGGAAGGAACAGAGTAGAGGTTGCTGTCACTAACCTTAGAAACCCGTGTCTCGGTGAGAAAGAGAAGATGAGGTTTAGAGAAGGAGATATTGTTAACGACTTTTAAGCGTCATTTTTAACGTGGTTAATGTAACGTGTTACGTTTAAGTTTAAGGCGCGAACTGCTGTCTCACGTCAGGTCCGATGTACCTTTGATGCGTTCTCCAGTTGACTGAAGTGGTTGAGACAACACAATAGCCTTTTAGTTAAGTGATGTGTGGCCGAGCGGTAGCCGTTATAAGTTCACTTTAGTTCACTTTAGTTCTCTCTCTCAGGTTATTACAAATACCAAATGTATTTTAACTATATTAACAGTTGTACTAACTAAGGTTTACAGTTTACGTGAGCGAGACGCACGAAATCAGAGACAGCCACACAGCGGCAGGGCGCGGGGCGGCAGAGCACCGCTCGCCTGCCCGTCACGCGTCTTTTCTCCCTTCTCCGCGTTTTTCGCCCGTTTTATTTGCTTGTAGCTCGTCCGGAAGGGTGTGGGTTCCGGTTGATGACTGTTGATGAAAGTCATCATTTGCTGATCCTAGTGTCAGTTCATCACAGCTTCCCACGGCCAAAAGCACGACGTGTTGTTAGACATCCTGTTGTGCGACACCGACCGGGTGTCGCCACACGTACAGTCATACATACACATGTACATTATAATATACACATTACATCGCTCGGTTCTCTAAAAGTCGCGACCTCGTGACTCACCCGACCTTTAAAAGCAGTGTACCTACTCATGTTACAGTCGCACAATGTGTTCTAGTTAAACGAGGTCCTGTTATGGTTGCATTAAGGGGAGCGTCTGCCATGTTCTAAGATATTATCAGAGGATCGTCATTTTCTCACAGGTGATGTGTACCTTGAGTAGGAACATCATGTACAGTTTTGGTGAAGATTTGTTGAAAAAAAAAATTATGATTTTTTTCAAAAATTTCAAAATTTTGAAATTGAAAAAAAGCATATTTAGAGTTTAAATAGCTCAAAAATAAAAACACCACTGGAACGGGCATACAAAATAAGTGTATTCCTAGAGATTACTTTTCCATTTTTTTTTTTGTTTGTTTCTTCAAAGTTTAAACTTAGAAAATTTATATAAAAATTTTGATGATGTTTATCCAGATTCTGATCACTAGCATTTATAGCTATTTTTTTTCTCTTTCCAACGCTATCTTTATGTTTCTGCTAGGTCCATAAATAACCTAGAAATATCAAATAAATGCGCGTGTGACCCTGTTTTGAGAAAACGAAGGAAAACTAAATTTATCGATCGCCCATCGATTCTGCTCTCCGATGACAATGTATTGGTAATGAATGTCAATGTAACTCTAACCCTGTGTAAAAAAAATATCCTCTATTGCAAAAATTACGGACATAAAAGCACTGATTCATGTATGCATATTTTGGCGCGTAAAGCGCTCTGTATGGCAACACTACCAGATATTTAAAGGGCAGCCAGACCGCGCGAGGATTTAAATTTTAAAAAACTAACCTCGCCACGTGACACCCCATTGTATCCCTGGTATGATGAGCCCATAAAGTGAATTTCGAGGAATTAAAAATATTCATCAAAAATACCCCCCCCCCCCCCAGACGCTCCCCTTAAAAAAATATATATACAAGTCAGAGCCCGCCTAACGATACAACATCGGGAAATGCCAATGATAATAAAAATAATCATGGAAGTAACAAGAAATGGGCAAAGTACATACAGGGCGAGGTAAACAGGGCAAGAGTCGTGGACATGGAAGCTCAGCACTACTCCGAGAAAACAAAATAATAGCTCGAAAAATTATTTACATGATACATCCTAGTAAAATTAAATTGACTAAACTGTCATTAGGATACATGGTAATGGAGCTATTTGGAATAGTAAAAAGAAAAAGGAACAATCCTTGAAGAAGATCTGCTACACACTGAACCTTCGAGTCACACCTGGTCACAAAACTGTCGCAGAGAAACACTCATCCGTTGCGTGACAATTAATTGCCAGTGTCGTTACCCTCGGCACGCCTTCGAGACGGGTGGGGTTTACAACAATAGATAAGGTTGTGTGAAAAGAGGTAATGTTATCCGTAGAGTCTCCTAATAGTTACAATGTGATAACAAGGACAAGTCTGGAGAACTTTAGAAGCATCGACTGTCAGCACCTCTAACTCCTAATACTCCGTTTTTCAGGTCTACAGTACTATAAAAGAAAATCCTGTCACCAAGTTGTGAAATCACTGTTGTAACAAATCTCACTGAAATATATAATTCCAGCATAATTGATTAAAGTAATTCCAGCATTAATAAGCATCAAATGAAAAAGACAAATTTCCACCTATCCCTCGATCGTAACGAACGTGGATGACTGACATCTTTGACGCCAAAAATAACTCCCGTAACGGGTAACAGTGGTATGTCAAGTAAGGGTAAGTAAGACTTGTCTGCTTACTTCCAAAGTTTACAGGTATTCACATGCTGGTTACGATAAAAGTTAGGGACAGCATCTGCTCCAGTTAAGTTAAGTCTGTCAGTGCAGAGAAAAAGTATGTTTTAAGCAGAAGCACATGAGGTTCAAGGTTAATTTGTACCTATCCCTATGTTAGTCTACACCCTCGGTTATTACGGCTCCAATTAAATTAAGAAGACTGACTGCCTTGCATCAACTCAGCAGTAAAAGAAAATAGTGGGTTAGAGTGAAAAGTATTACTCAAGCACTCCCCTTCTCGCATGAAAAAGATGCAGGCAAAAGCTTAGGAACCAAACATAAATTAGTAGATGCGAGGATGCAGGTTATAGTCGTGTGGTGGAAAGATACACAAAGCAGCGTCAGGCTGAACCTCAAGCCGGCGCTAGTCTTTGGAGACGATCACTATGCACCATTCTGTGCGAAAAAAAAAAAAAAAATCGTAAAGCTCAAATTTCCAACCACCTACTTATCTGACTATTTCTGCCTTAACCACTGGTAAAAGAACACACCAAGGATTTTTTTATTACCGCTGGTGACACCCAAAAAGGTTTAGGTCAGAGGGTCGCGAAGGCCCCCCTCCCCGACGAACGTGTCGACGGCAAAAGAAGCTTCAAAAAGGACCCAAAATTACTTTAAATATAAAGTTGGCTGGCAAAACCGTGTAGGTTGCCAGTGGGGCTGTAGTCAAGGGATACTGCACTCCTTCGAAGAGGAACTTTAAGGGCAATCATGTACACAAGGAACTCTAGTAATAATCTAGCATTAGCTACAGTAATGGTTTCTCCATCTGTCTAGTTTCCCTGTTTAAAACACGAGATCAAATCAGTAGATAGCCTATAGGCGTCCACTGGCCTATTAAAAAGGCCACTCGTTTGCACAGTGTCCACAGCAAAATTTTATACCCTTTACGAGGCTGTGTTGCCCATCTTCCCCAATGTTTCAAGAAAAAGTGACCGAAGCGCATCATAATCCTTCCGTCCAGTGAACGCGCTCCTGTTTATGAGGGCCGTCGTTCCCGTTCCCGGGATTGACCTTCTAGCGGCTGAGAGATATATATCTCCCGGATTTGACACGAATGAAATGTCCATGACAATCTCACTTTGAAACAAGAAGTCCCTGGCCGAATAATCTGCCTCCCTTGCTACCCTGCGAAAGGCCTAACTGCTGTTGCTGTTAGTGGGTGATTAGGGGCAGAAGCCATTGTGGGATTAGTAAGGTAAGTAAATACCTCTTGGTTGCACAATACAGATGAGAGGCGACTGCCCCCGGACATCTTAGTTGTAAGCCGAGTGCGCTAACTACTGTGTGTGTGTGTGTGTGTGTGTGTGTGTGTGTGTGTGTGTGTGTGTGTGTGTGTGTGTGTGTCTCACCGTCCTTCCTGCGGGCACACCAGGCTCGGTGGGAGTTGAGCTTCGCGTCCTTTGGTTGGCAGGATTTTTTTTTTTTTTTTTTTTTTTTTTTTGTGGCCTATTGCACCGGTAGGCTTCTTCCCGGTGGATCCTGATGGTCGGTCCAAGGCTTCTTCCCGCTGGGTCCTGATGGTCGGCCCAGCCCGTTCTGGCGCAGGCGAGTGTTTGCTGCGGCGCAACGGCTTGTGCGAGCTGGCGGTGAGCACCACGTCCGAGCCCTCGCTGATCACCATCTTGCACTCTGCGGCACAAACACATACACAATCAGCATACACTCGCTCTATATTACGTATATTTACATATTTTTGTGTTCCTGAACATTGCAATACAGATACAACCGCCACACAGACTCAGTGTACGGTCTCTGTGTCGTGTTATTTATATTAGCATCTGCCTGTAAGCTGTAACGTTGTCTGCTAATAATACAAGACTGAATTACGTGTCAGAAAATAAAGTTTGTCACAATAAATTATGAACGCCATTTTTTTTATGGTATGCTGGGAGTAGATAAGAACTTTGTGGTGCCCCGCGGGACGCGACACCACTCACTACGCTAGCTGCAGTATCACCATTATCCACCACAATATCTACCGAGGGCGACAGTGGTATAGAACCCCAACTTACGAACTCCTTTAAATACTCTTGAAGTACCAGAATCTTAAGTCAATTGTCGCAAGTGCAAGCAGTGTGTTATCTCCCTTTAGAGCCCGCTAGCGGGTTACAACAACTTCATTAGTTTTATCTCGTGATTTTTCTCTCTTATTTCATGAAGCGAATATATATATATATATATATATATATATATATATATATATATATATATATATATATATATATATATATATATATATATATATATATATATATATATATATATATATGATAAATATTCTAATAAATCATGTCTTCTTCCGCCTCACTAAGCATCAGGATGACAGGAACAATTTCACGCACAATAGCAAGGGTTTAGTGAGGCAGCTCAGCCGTCGACTCGTATTTACTCAGATTTGATCAGTGCCACTCTGACGCGTACCATCTGTATCTTTTCTTAATTCTTTTCTGCCTTAGACTCGTCTAGGATATCTTGAATCGAATATCCGTGTATGTGAGTAAGATCTTTGAGCAATGGCAAGAGCTCCCTACAATTCTGTGAGACAAGTCGTAGTGTTGCAGAGAAAAGGATCCTGCTACCCTCCCCCCAACCCCCACTCCTCAAAAAACAAAGCAGAGAAAAGTTTACGTTCTTAAGTCCTATTTACGCTCAGCATCAAGTCTCGCGATGTGTTGTCCAGTGTTGCCAACTCCTAAAGACTACTCGGCCCTACAAAGTCCTGAAATTGACCTATTTTTTCTTCATTACCTACGACGACTCAGGAAAAAAATCTCACTATGATAGGCAGTACTGTTTTATGTATATGACTATTTATGGTAACAATGAAAAATGTATGTTTTAGGGTTTTGTGCAAAAATATCATTCTTATACTAAATAAATTATCTTCTGTTCTATAGTAAGTTTGACTCCTACCCACAACTCCTAATTACCCTACGTTTTGTTCAAAATTTCTGAAGTTGCTAAATTTCCATACAAACGAAGAAATGAAACTGAATTACTCTCCGGATGGCAACACTGCACGGAATCGAGCTCATGCAACGAGTTGAGCAACACATCGCGACGCCTGATGCCGGGGGTCGTGGCTGAAGAGACACGGGTAGGTAACACGCTTGGGTTTGAAATGGCTAAGAATGCCTAAAGAAATCGATGTGTTGCAGAAATAAGAAAACAAAGGAGAAGAAATATAAGCAGGTACACATTCATAGAGACGAGGGAAGACGCCAACCAACAACGGCAGCACGCTACAAGGTAATACAATCCAGGCGGCAACTGAACTATACATATATTGGGCCTTTGGTCTGTTAAAAAGGTGAGATGGATTCAAGACTATGAGAAAACTTAAACTCTATAAGGAATAGTTCACCATAAATTTACCGACATAATGGCTGTATTTAGCACGGTAATATCACAATTAGATTCCACTACTCACAGCCTGCACGTTGATTTCAGGTTGCTCATGTGAACACGGCCTGCACGGACAGATCAGCAGTCAATCTTATTTTTTTTTTTTATTCGCCTAAACACACACACACACACACACACACACACACACACACACACACACACACACACACACACACACACACACACACACACACATATATGCACCCGTCCTCAAAACCAAATAAACAGGAAAAGAAAGTAGCATCATGGTCTTAATATTCATAAAGTCAGCCTCTCACCCGAACTATTTACTTCACTCGAACAACTCAAGATGCACGTAAAGTCTTGTCTTGAGTCTAAACTTAAACGTGGAAACTGTACCAGGGATAGATGGACCAACTAGTTTTCTCAAGAACAACAATATTCACTCATAGTTTACCCATGTTATAACAATACTCCCTTCACTGAATTTGTTTCGTTTCGTGTGAATCGGGGCCTCGGGAGGGGGGGAGGCATGCAGTTAGTAAGTTCAGAAGAGCAGTCAGCATGGAAATATCGATAAAAGATAGAAAGAGATGCAACATGGCGGCGGAATTTAAGAGGTAGAAGACTGTAAGTAAGAGGAAGGGAGCTGATGATACGAAGAGCCTTACGGCCATAGTGTTAGACTTCGCCATTCCCATCCCATCCCCATCCCTTACCCGTGGCCACAGACCGTAGTGTAAAGCGTCCCCATGTGGTTGGGGTTGCTTTACGCTACCCCGTGAGGGTGCGGATGGGGTGGGAAAAGTGTTGACTCGGGGTAGAGAGCAGGACATCTTCGGCTTTTCCTTCGTATATTTCACGAGTAAATAGTGTTCTATTTGTTATTATAGAAGGACATATATTGAAAAGTATCAGAATATTTGTATGACTGATATTATGTCGCAAACTTCGCTAAAGTTGATATATATTTTTTAGTTTGTAAAGTCTGTGGTGTTTCCATTTGATTGTAAACGTAAAGTTATTCCTGAAAATTCATTTATAATTGTCCCCAAGAATGGCAAAAGACGGCAGATTGATAACTAAATATGGCATTATTATGGGAATACTTAACATATACCATAAAAAAGGGTATTTCTTGGCCACCACCTTGATTTAAGACACAATGCTATAAATGACACGACCTGGCAACCCCGGTGTGGCTGTCCAGGTGTGTGACGAGTCATGGATACCAACCTGTCTCATAAATTAACTTACCCGCGTTACTTGTTATTTACTTGTAGATCAACAACGCTATTGTTTTGTTTTATGAGATATAATGTATATGAATACAATGTTGTGTAAAAAATGCATTATTTATCTCGTTTTCTGTAATTATTGATTTGAAAGTGCTGCCAACATTATTATGACGTGCGGATTGGTGCCTCATATCTGTCCCGGGGATGGGAAGGTGACTTGTCCATACCCCAGTCCCGCGTATGGGGATGGGGACGGAAAGGGAATGGGGAAGACTAACACTATGGCCGTTAGACTCCACTCTGTCCAAGAGAGCTGTGTGAGTGGAGCCCCTCCACACGTGAGATGCATACTCCATGCGTAACGTAAAGGGGCGCAAATGTCTACCCGGCTGGTGACCAAGTAACGATCTCATTCATACCTGGCCAGCCCCGAGGCCTACAGTGACTACAAGGTTAACCATGACTGAGGAGAATACTGGCGATAAAGGAATAGGTATCCTACTCCACACGCGGGTGGCGCGATTCACCCTTTTTTATATGCTCGTGCGGGACCTCACCTTTATCTTACCAGGAATAAGTTACCCAACCCATTCCAACAAGTCCATTTAGTATCCACAGGTCTACGTAATTCACAATTTCTCCCGGTAATTACAACTCTTTGCAAACGAAAAGATGAAAAATGACAAAAGGAATTCTTTAACTTTTTTTCCCGTCATCGATTCTAGCATTATTGCAAACTTTGGTTTTTCGATAATTTCTTTGTGGAGTTGAAATCTCTGAAAAGTTACCCGCCGTGTTTCCCTTTCCCTTCCATCACGGCAGCCACCACGTGACTAATTACCGAACTATCCTGAAGATGACGAGTGTAGCTCGTTTTTCATCCCTTTCCCTTGTATTATGACGATTGTATGAGAAGCCACGCTGGGGAGAAGGTACAGATTCCTGAGGTACGAGTACTTGCCAGTTAATAAATAATCACTATCATCGATAACTTCAGCGATTACCTAATCATATAAAAAATAATGTTATGAATTATATGAGACGACGAAATGAGAAAATATAGGAAATGCATACAAATCAAAAGAGTGACAACGATACGAGTGAGCCACACAATAGGTATAAATGACAGGGACAGTTAGGCAGACAAAACACCTGTGCTTAGTTAAATTTCATCCTTGTAAAACATTCACTCACCTATTTACTGGGAAGGAGTCCAAACCAGATTCTGCCACAGTCTTGCGCTTGTTCTTTGAGTACTTGATCCCAAACAAACGCCAAAGGCCGCCACGCTGCTGGCATTACTACGTCCACTCTAGCGGCGCGAGGACTACAGGAAAGGTTAGCGATGATACGGCAGCTCCTTTCAACAAACTCCTAGAGTACCCCCCCCCCCTTATCATCATGATATATTTCTCTTATGTTATATATTATGTTATTTTCTATGCATCTATCTGTACATCAGCACACACACACACACACACACACACACACACACACACACACACACACACACACACGGATATCCCGATGAACCGTCTCGATACCCACGGGTGAGCAGCGGTATTACTTTAACAACTTTGTCCTCGCCGCATCAACACCCGGGTTTGATGCAGCCGTCCCACGCACAACCAGAGGTCAAAGGGCACGTCTGGGCTAACTTGGATGGCAACAGCTGTCCATAAGGCCTAGGCGAGCTTATTGGAGGCGAGAGAGACAATTTCGCGTCGCAAAACAATGTATGCTATGTAGTATTATGTCAGCACGGACTTGTGTTTGCCTCGTCTGACCGTAGGAAATGTAAGGGTACTGTGAGGTAATTGTAAGGTAAATGTTATGGTAAATGTATAGGGAAGGGCATTGTAAAGAATCACGTGTCCGATAATGCTCGGAGCCTGAGTGCGACATGGGGTTTGGGAGAGGCGGGTGGACTGCTGGGCGAATTCGTTTTATTTTCATATTATTATTCTTGAGCTTATCAGAGGTGCCAGTCACACGGTTTCTAGTTGACAGATCACCTCACTGCCACCTGCTACCTATTATATTCTGTAAGCGGATACGGGTACTACACATTAATAAATCTACATATATTAATTAAGATGAGTGCGAAAACTACATACGATCCTCGAGTCTGGGAGCGGAGGACGGAAAAAAAATAAGGAAGAAAATTGGGAGCAGCGGAAAGGGAGAGATGAATGTCGTGGAGTGACTTATACAACTCTTTGGCCACTCCTATGTACTCTACTCGGGAGCAGTAAGTAGCGGGCTTCTTTTCATTAATGTTTTCTTTTTTTCACGCCCTTGAACTGTCTCCATATCTGTAAAAAAAATCGCCGGAGCAACACCTGAGTGGGAAGATTTCGTGCCTCATTGCTAGTTATTCTTGCGTCAGATGAAATAATTATTCAGTATTTCAATGAGCTCCGCACACCATTCCCACCATCTCCGAGGAACTATAACATGGGTCGTATTATAAGACACCTCGTCACCCAAGTACGCATATTTTATAAGGGTTTCGTAGCAGGTGTGGGCATTTCCAGTAGTAGTTTTATGACCCTGGTGTTAGTTTGACCCTTCTTCTGCACCATGAACCTGAAGAAACACTTATTAGAACCCGAAGGACCCATCTTTGACCTTTAGAAATAGCTGATGTGAGAAGCGAAAGTGTCTTATGATACCGAGCACAGTCTCCAGCTCGATAACCTCCCGCCACACTCCTCCCCTGGCCGATCTTAGTCACCTTATCATTGCCATCGCTCCATGATGCCACCACCGCTGTCACTGTCATCACCATCATCATCCTTGCCCACATTATCATCGTAGTCGTTACTATCATTATCACCATCAGTACTTGGTCCTTGTTTATCTCCACATCACCCTCTGTTTTCAGGATTCTCACCTCCCCCCCCCACCATCATATATATATATATATATATATATATATATATATATATATATATATATATATATATATATATATATATATATATATATATATATATATATATATATATATATATATATATATATATATATATATTAATTTATATTATATGAATGTATATAGTCATATATATACACACACTTGACAATTGTGCAATTTTTTTTAATTTATCTTCTTGCATGATCATAAGATTATATTTACCTAGTCAGTTAGTTATTTTATATGTGCTGTTGACAAAAATAGTCATAATCTGCCAGGCTACCAGAATGCAGCGGTGATGAACGCCTTTTTCCACATCATTACCAGAATTCTATCTTATAAATCTGCGCTAACAGGCAGCGAAATCTCAATCCAAACAAAGTTCTCCAGTAGAAAAATGTCAAGAATGACATCTTAATATATATTTTATCAACACCATAAACTTGAACCATATTGGCGAGTCTAGGATCTGTTTGGACACCTGTCTCTGAGCGCCCGAGGCCGTGTAGAGACAAGCCTACGCATCGCAGGGCGTGGGGCAAGGGACGAGAGGAGCAGAGCCACACGAGCTGCCAGGCCCACCAGGCCGGCGCCGCCACGTTGTAATCGTTTCCATACTGAGCTAATATAATAATTTATACTTTATATTAAAACTAATAAAGGTTATAAATGATCTCTTAAATAAGTTTTCAAATTAGTCTGTGATAGCTATATGTGCGTGGGTTATTGTTTTATAGAAAAATTCAAACGAAAACTGCATAACAATCAAGGAGAGAGAGAGAGAGAGAGAGAGAGAGAGAGAGAGAGAGAGAGAGAGAGAGAGAGAGAGAGAGAGAGAGAGAGAGAGAGAGAGAGAGTGGTGTCAGCTGTTTAGTTATATACATAACAATTACCACCTCTTGAATCTTGCATTTCCCCCTCCGGCGCGTGCTGATGTTGCGTTTAAGAAGTGACACGTGACAGGAGGCCTCGGCCAGCGATCTGCTGACGGCCGTAATTATAACTGTTCGGCAGAGAAATAACAGGTACAGGTGGAGTCACATGCTACAGCTGCGCGTGGCGTCGGTGCTCGTCTCTCTCTCGCTGGCCAAAGAGCACGTGGCGGGTGCTGCCCGGGTACAGGTCCGGTGTCATGTGCGAGGCACCACAATTTATAATCTCCACGTTTCAGGTGCCCATTTATTGAACGTACACCTGTGCAGTGCAGAAGACACTTTCCTTAGAGCCATGTTACGTAACGCATCAGAGTAACAGTGAACAACTAGGCGAGAAAAGTGCCCTCTTGACAGGACGCGTAAGGGAAGGGAGTGCCAGCCATTGGCGGAGAAAAAGCCAATTGCCGATAAAGTCAGCTGAGGAGCGGTAGTTTTGAATTTTCTACGGTCAAAACGTTCAATTCCTTTGGTGGCTGCGACGCACTTATAAGATCACCAATCAGCGCGGCGGTCCTCGGCGAGTGTAACAATTAGGACGCCGGGCGGCAGGTGAAGGCTCTATCGGATGGATCAGGTTTTTGCGGAAGAGTATATTGCGTTGTTCTCTTTAATCCCTTCCAGCAGTCTCTCTCTCTCTCTCTCTCTCTCTCTCTCTCTCTCTCTCTCTCACACACACACACACACACACACACACGCACGTCACAATATTGTATCTCGCACGCTTATCTCCTTCGTTAACTTTGTCCAAACACATTCCACAGTTTTTGTTTTAGCCGCAGGACACTTCTGCACAAATTTCAACATCTTCCCATTGGCAGGCCACTCTTGCCGCTGGGGAAACCTGTTCAGCAATTTACGACCTTTCCCTAAGTATACCACCACCACCACCAACACCACCACCAAACACCTACTGTCCTCATCACGACTAGTCTCCACCACATAGATGTGGCTGTGTGTGTGTGTGTGTGTGTGTGTGTGTGTGTGTGTGTGTGTGTGTGTGTGTGCTTGGAGGCGCCCTGAGATGGTCGTTTTGCCACCTACCGATAATCCCTATTCCCACCTGCACTGCGGTCTCCTTACTTTTATTTGTTACTGTGGTTCCCTTCTTCCTCTCTCTCTCTCTCTCTCTAGACAATTTGAATTTTCCTTTATTTTGTTAATTATTATTAAACAACATGAAGAAGCGTGTTGCTGCAGCCCTGTCACCCGCCATCCGACGCGTGAACTGCACTACTTAGCCGACTAGGCAAGATTACAGCAGAAAGAATTTGCTGGAGGCCAGTCGGTCTTCATGGACATAGCACCTCCTTTTATTACCTAACACCGATTTCCTCGATATACGGATATTTTTATATCACATCGAAGCAACGATGGGAAACTCTGCATCTCGACAGAAATTCAACGTGTGGGTAACCCTGAGCGAGGCTCCTCCTGGTGGACTCCATCAAGCTCTCGTGCAAGGACTCCACCTGCTGCCTGAAGAGGAGGCGTACGGTCGCCTCCGTCAAGCTCCCCGTGGAAGGATGGTCTTGCGTCGCAGGGATTCAAGGCTGCCACGCCGAGGGTGAGCTGCGTGTGCCCTTGGCGAAGCTGTGCAAGAAAGACGGCAACGCGGCCGTCAGGGTGCAATGCGCCTCGCTTAGGAAGCCAGTCTTCACCTCTTCCATCCCACTGGCCTGGCTGCTGGACAACATCAGCGACCTCCACTTATATCGATTCTGTTATGAAGGGCACGTCTTCACCAGTCTCCGGTGCAACTGGAGGAGGTGTGGCGAGACCGTCCGGGCGGTGAGCCCTGCACGCGTGCGGCCACTGACGGAGTGGCCAGGACCGATGAGGCTGATGCATGGGCAGCCTTTGAAGTGACGACCCATGATGACTGGTCCGTGGAGGCTGATGTTTCATGGGCAGCCCCAAACTTGGTGACCTCCGCTGCTATGGTCGAGGCTGATGCATGGGCAGCCTTTGAAGTGACAACCCATGATGACTGGTCCGTGGAGGCTGATGATTCATGGGCAGCCCCAGACTTGGTGACCTCCGCTGCTATGGTCGAGGCTGATGATTCATGGGCAGCCTTTGAAGCAATGACCCGTGATGACTGGTCCGTGGAGGCTGATGATTCATGGGCAGCCCCAGACTTGGTGACCTCCGCTGCTATGGTCGAGGCTGATGATTCATGGGCAGCCTTTGAAGCAATGACCCGTGATGACTGGTCCGTGGAGGCTGATGATTCATGGGCAGCCCCAGACTTGGTGACCTCCGCTGCTATGGTCGAGGCTGATGATTCATGGGCAGCCTTTGAAGCAATGACCCGTGATGACTGGTCCGTGGAGGCTGATGATTCATGGGCAGCCCCAGACTTGGTGACCTCCGCTGCTATGGTCGAGGCTGATGATTCATGGGCAGCCTTTGAAGCAATGACCCGTGATGACTGGTCCGTGGAGGCTGATGATTCATGGGCAGCCCTAGACTTGGTGACTTCCGCTGCTATGGTCGAGGCTGATGATTCATGGGCAGCCTTTGAAGCAATGACCCGTGATGACTGGTCCGTGGAGGCTGATGATCCATGGGCATCCGCCGAATTGGTGACCGCCATCACCGATGAGGCTGATGATCCATGGGCACTCTTTGAAGTGACGACCCGTGATGACTCGTCTGATGAGGCTGATGATCCATGGGCACTCTTTGAAGTGACGACCCGTGATGACTCGTCTGATGAGGCTGATGATCCATGGGCACTCTTTGAAGTGACGACCCGTGATGACTCGTCTGATGAGGCTGATGATCCATGGGCACTATTTGAAGTGACGACCCGTGATGACTCGTCTGATGAGGCTGATGATCCATGGGCATCCGCCGAATTGGTGGCCGCCATCACCGAAGAGGCTGATGATCCATGCCCATCCGCCGAATTGGTGGCCGCCATCACCGAAGAGGCTGATGATGCATGGGCAGCCTTCGAGATGATGACCAGTGATGACTGGTCCGTAGAGACTGATGCCTTCCTGGACGTCACGGCCATCTGTGCTGTCGTTGTGTAAATTGTCATGCTTCACTAAGCAGCCTGGTAACACACTCACCAGTGAGCCCCGGCGCAGGCGCGAGTCACATCGTGAGCCACACTCCCGGGGAGCGAGACACCCTTCAGTGACCGTCGCTCTTATTACACCTTCAGGGGAGGAGCTCCAGCTGTATTTCTTATCTTATCAATGAAAACCTTTACAATAAAACTATTATCCTATTAATGAATTTACCTTACCTATTAATAATAGTGTGCCTATCACAGTGAAATTCACCACATGCACGACTGCCAAGCCTCTTCCATTCGACTACCATTCTATTAGCAAACCAATTCCTGCCTGCATGTTTAACAAATCTATATTGATCTAACGACCCATGGCTAAGAGTGCATGCCCTTTTACGAGCAGACCCTCATCAAAGGCCGTCACCCATCTATAAACTTTAATGAAGTCTACTCGCAACGTCCGCCTTTCCAGGGAATGCAAATTTAGACGTTAAGGGCAACCCTTTTTACGGCACGCGTTCCTTTACTCACCAGTTACGGTCATATTGTACATTACACCTTTTTAAATACATTGGAAAACAGTACAAGAAAACTACTACTACTACTGCTACTACTACTACTACTACTACTACTACTACTACTACTGCTACTACTACTACTACTACTACTATTGCTACTACCTTTATTTATATATTTTTTTACATCTTGGCCTATGGTGCCGGTAGGCTTTCTTTGGGGGCCTGGTAGTCGGCTCGAGCCCACCGTGGCGCAGGCAAGTGTTTATAGTGACGCCATCTATTCGTGGCTCATGCTGCCTCCCGAGCTCATTCTTGATTTCCCTTTGACAGTTCCTCAAGACTCTTAGACCATAGCCACGGAAAAACTCAGCACAACGCCCATACTCCAAGTTCCAACTACGTGTTTCCAGACCTTATTCCTATGATATCAACTTTCCACGAAGCACTTTACTTGATGATGAACACCTCTAAAAATTATCCATATATCTCATATTTACTGTAATAATGATCCAACAATCTGATGTCCACTGATAGTAATAATTTGACGCAAATGTGCAAAGCAAAAAGTAATTGGGTGTAAAGTACTATATGTGGAATTCAAAGAAGGTGAAAAACTATAAAACCTGCCGTTGAGTAGTAAATGAGAACTTTGTATTTAGCGATGAAAGACTGAGTACAATATGGAGAGGCATAGGCATACTTGAAATACTTCTACTATATACGATGATGATGATAATAGTAATAATAATAATAATAATAATAGAGCAAGTAGGTATTGGATGTATTCTGGTCTCATTAGTAACAATCCAGGGGTGTAGTAGGCAGAAAGGCAACTAAAATTAAGAAATCGCAATGGACGGACACGGGATAAAGGGAACAGATATGGAGGGAAAGAGTACCTACGCGACACACTGGGAAATAACTAATGTATGAAGAACCCAAGGCATGTTATCCACGCATTGTGCATGAAATAAAAGTTAAGCACGGTTATTTTTTCTTACTTATCAAGATTTATTTGCGAATAGTTGCCATTCAAAAGAATTAAGAATATTCTATCTATTCCTTTATAGTTTAGCAACAGCCCTGTCACCCGCCCACACCACAAGCAGTAGCGGCAACATGACCACCACCAACAACTATCACACAAAATACTTCCACCATCACTATCATCACTACCTCCATAAACCATAAAATTCCAATACCAATGACAATATTAATCTTACCACCATCAACACCACTGATATCAACAGGAATATCATTACCAATATTAGTACCAACAACAATACCATTACCAGCACTATATAGTACCACCTCCACCACCACCACCACCACAAACAACAACAACAACAACAACAACAACAACAACAACAACCATTAATACAACCACCACCCGCATCCCCAGCGCCGCCCGAGTCAGGTGTTAGTGGAGGCCGTGCGGCGAGACAGCAGGCAGCAGCGGGCGGGCCAGGCAGCCGCACCTCACCTGGCGGACCTGGGTTCTCCAAGGGCGCCTCCGTTGATATGATGGGCGTACGTAAATCGTAGGATTCGTCAGGCAGTAGCTGATAGTAGCCCTGTACGCTGCTTGTATTGAAACTATACTCCTGCCCCAAGACTTCCACGGCCGGCACCTCCTCTGGCGTGACGGGCGGAGACTCACCTTGGCTCTCCGCGGGGGGCCCGGCGGCGGCGGCCTGTGGTGGCGGCAGCAGCAGCAAGAGAAGCAGCAGGAGCAGCCAGTACCCCTTGGACGCCACGCCCTGCACCACGGCAAGGGCTCGCCGCCATCTTGGCTCCTGCAACGGAAAGAATTATCTGTTAGATGCTTATAAGTGTTTATTTATTAGTGGTCTCCCAAAGTACCAAGTAGGTCTATAGAGATAAAATACCGGGAAAACAGAGAAGAATGCTAAGGGGGGATGAAACCACCCATGTGCGTTTAAGTTAATATTACAACACAAAAGGTAACTCATCATTTTTACTGGGGAAAAGTTTACATATTATTATGCAGTTCGTGAACAAACTGCTCCGGTGTGCGGCCGACTTCAAAGAAACTCATTATTTCAGCGTTACTTGTAGGGCGAGCCAACCTCACCTCCCGACCGTGAAATTCCACCAAGCAGTAATTAACGGGTCTCACTAGCACTTACGAAAACTTCATCATAGTTAGCCAATGAAGTTTCCAGTGCTGAGTCATGTAAGTTTATTCCAATCAAATTCCACTCTTTAGTTTTATCAAATCTTCCTTCCTTCCTTCAGACCCCTTTCCTCTCACTAACAGGTTACACAAGGTTCGCACTGAACTCTGACTCTTTTCTAAGTCTAACAATACATCTGCCATCGCCTTAGAGGTTCCAGCCCTTGATCATTCGACGAGTAAGGAGGCAGGAGGCGGCCGTGGTGATTCCTCCACTTATCTCGCCTATAATCCGCGGCACACCGAGAAGTATGACATTAAGCCACAACCTTACTGTCAGCTTAACCTTATCTACCTACCGAGGTCGACTTCCTCAATGAAAGGTTGATTTTATTAAGCAGATCCCCGGGAGTTGCAACCTCCCGACTTAATCCATACCTCTTCACCGGTAAGAAAAATATAAATAATCCTTAGAATTCCTTACTGACCGCCGAATCCAGTCGACACTTCCGTCGAATTCTTTACGTCTGGCGCCTACTAAAGGAAGGCTTCAAAAGTTGCCGTTATTTTATTTGGCGTTTGGGATGAGGCGACCACATTTCTCAAGCTTTCAGCGGTGAGAGGAAAGGGCGGCGAGCTGTGACGGTGATGGTTACATAATTCTATACTTTCCTGAACTTTCCCCCGCAATCACGGAATGAAGGAAAGCCACACGAGTTACGGTGAAAACATTTCGCAGTAATGTATTTATCGCATACCTTGGAGAAGGCTGTGTGTGAAGAAGCGTCCAAGAGTTACGGGCAGTGAGTAGTTTCTCCATAAATACTTCATTTGAAACGCCTGGTCAACCGGGGGTTTAAAATTGTCAGCTTCTTTTGAGAGAGAGAGAGAGAGAGAGAGAGAGAGAGAGAGAGAGAGAGAGAGAGAGAGAGAGAGAGAGAGAGAGAGAGAGAGAGAGAGAGAGAGAGAGAGAGAGAGAGAGAGAGAGAGTGTGTGTGTGTGTGTGTGTGTGTGTGTGTGTGTGTGTGTGTGTGTGTGTGTGTGTGTGTGTGTGTGTGTGTGTGTGTGTGTTCTTTCATGTCTTTGTCTCTAGTTGTGTGTATCTGTCCGTTGCTCGTCTGTCTGTATGCCCAGATGCCTACCAGTCTGTCACTAACAACTTTCACCAATGAATAATACTTGAATACTGAGTTCCACGGATTTATCTTTGACAGACCTTTTTTCCAGCACACATTATCCTAGCACACCTGTCTTTATGAAAAAAAATGGGAAAGGTTTACATAACACTCCTTTCAGTCCCTTTGACCTTCTGACCACCGCGATGGGTGTGGGGGGCGCGGGCAAGGTGGGAGCTTGGCGGGGTGCGGCGGGCAGGTAGGACCCCCCGCAGAGTTGTTCATCGGCGGCGTCGCGGGAGAAGCTACTTTGCTGATCCGCTTTTATTTATGAAGAGTGAGGAGAGAGTCGCCGCCTTTCTCTCTAAGCTGACCGGCCGCGCTGAGTGGCTGTGTCGAAACAATCCTCAACGTCTTCATTATCAGATGTGATGAGGAAAGCACACACACACACACACACACACACACACACACACACACACACACAGAAAGGAAGTTTTATTGTGTGTGTGAGTGTTTGTGTGCGTGGTACGTACTAATTACCTTTTACGTAAATCTGTGACGGAGAAGCAGCTCAATTTTCCTTTACGTGCTGAGCAAACAACAGATTAAGTTTTACAGTTTCTATCCAGACTCTTTTTTTTCTATTTCTGATGAACGTATTTTTTTTCAAGAAGTGCGAAAAATGGAGGAATGATAACTGGAAAATAATCATAACCCTTAATACTTTCTTACACGTTTTCACTGTCACCGCCTCCGGCACTTGGCGCACGCAGCACGGCCGTCACGTGTGTGTGGAGGGAGCTGTGTAAATGTTTGGGATGTCCACCCATGTGGAGCTGGTAAATATATTCATCAGATTTTTAGTTTTTTTTGGTAAGAAAAAAAAACAGACAGGTAAACAGACGGACAACTACGAGTGTTTCTTTCCTCGTTGTCCGCCGCTTTCATTGTCTGCCCCCAAGTTGCAACAGAAATATATATGTTACAAGTTATTGTTCTTGCTTAAGCAAGTGCCCGTGTGTCCTTAGTCCGGAGCTCCTGATGACAGCCTCGCCCTCCCATGCAATACTTCACCTTCCCCTTTCTATCAGGTGCCCGTGTGTCCTTAGCCTGAACTCCCTGATGACAGCCTCGCCCTCCCATGCAATACTTCACCTTCCCCTTTCTATCAGGTGCCCGTGTGTCCTTAGCCTGGAACTCCCTGATGACAGCCTCGCCCTCCCATGCAATACTTCACCTTCCCCTTTCTATCAGGTGCCCGTGTGTCCTTAGCCCGAACTCCCTGATGACAGCCTCGCCCTCCCATGCAATACTTCACCTTCCCCTTTCTATCAGGTGCCCGTGTGTCCTTAGCCCGAACTCCCTGATGACAGCCTCGCCCTCCCATGCAATACTTCACCTTCCCTTCGCAGGTTGGGTCTCAGCGACTCCCAAAGCGGCAAGAACACAACAGAGGAAGTGAATGAATATCTCGCGCTCGCCATTGACAGACTTAGGAAGGAAAATTGCAAGCCGTTCCTCCTTACGTTCACTAAGCCCAGCGTGGAGAAGGTGTGAGAGAGAGAGAGAGAGAGAGAGAGAGAGAGAGAGAGAGAGAGAGAGAGAGAGAGAGAGAGAGAGAGAGAGAGAGAGAGAGAGAGAGAGAGAGAGAGAGAGAGAGAGAGAGAGAGAGAGAGAGAGAGAGAGAGCATTATAGACATATAAACCAGCCTTACAATCACTATACGTAGCTACTTTTACGCCTGTTTCAAAGCCGCTGGTGTGTGCGTTACCTAATCTACAGAGAGACTGTAAACGAGGTTGAAGTGAGTTCGTTCCATATTCCTAAACGTCTCGGCTCAGATTAGGACTATTTTCCAAGCCCACAGAGAAGATTAACTGGGTTTTCACGGGGGTGTCCCGTTGAGGGTGCAGAGGTCGTGTATGACTGTCACCGGGATCACGAGACAGTCCGTGAAAACCCTGAAACTTCTACGAGAGGCTTTTAAACAGGCGAACCGAGGCGCCGATGCGTTAAGAATACGTGCCGTGCAGCCTTACTGACCCATCCCTGCAGCACTGTGTGTGTGTCTGTTTACAGCTGACGGTGTGTGTGTGTGTGTGTGTGTGTGTGTGTGTGTGTGTGTGTGTCATTGTGTGCTCTAATCTCTATGCCTACCCATTTCCCTGCAGTATAGATGTATTTACACATTTCGGAGAGTAGAAACCAGTCTTGCTAATCACTCTATCCGCTTAAGTGTCTATTTCAAGCGTCTGGCCCCTCAGTTCTCTTGTTTGATAAGCCTCTCGTACTTACAAGTTGCTGGGCTTTCCGTGGACTGTTTTGTGATGCTGGTGATAGGTTTACACGACCTCTGCTGCACCCTGAACTGGAAAACCACCCATGAAAGCCCGGTTAATCCTCTCTGAGGAAGTAGTAATGGCAGCCGGATACTGTTAAAAATAAGGCCCTCAGACTTGCTCATGACTTACGCATCTTGATCGGGAAAATCGCGCATGATCATCCAGCTCATCTTCCCTGCGGCCTTGGGAAATAGTCGCCATGGGGGCTGATACGTTCAAGAATTCGGGGTCAACATTTCGTCGCCCAAGCACGCACACGTTTGCCAAGGCTTCCGTAGGAGTTGTGGGCATTTCCCGGGGTAGTTTCATGACCCTGGTGGTAGTCTGACCCTTCTTTTGTTCCATCAGCCTAAACGAACACTCATTAGAGCCCGATTAATGTCATCTTTGGGCCTTGAAAAAAGTTGATGTGAGAGGCGGAAGCGTCTGACAATGCCGACCTGAGTCTCGTATTCTTAACGCTTTCCACCTCACAACAAACGTTTACAAAGTTTTCAGGAGTATTTTCAAGATCCCATCACAGAGGCTTCGTCAGACTACCGCCAGGGCCGTAAACTACCCCTGGACGCGCCCACCACTCCACGACAGCCTTGCCCAGTGTGTGCCTGGACGCCGAAAGGTTTACCAACATGACCCCCGAAGTAGCCGGCGACGCGTGATTCAGGGCGCCGCGACTGGCTCGGGTCCGGCATGCATGGCAGAGTTTAAAGGCCCATCATTCATCCCTGCGCCGCCCTCAAGGTCACGCTGGCCTTAGCCCCGCCCCGGCACACGATAGAAAACGGGATTTTTGTAAGGCAGACTCCGGGATTTGATGGCGCTCCCTGCTGGAGTGACTGATTTACTTTAAGAATGGCTGATTGAATGCCTTGACTGACTGACTGACTTATCTTGACTAGCTGACCATGCTGATGTAAGTGGCTGACTGACTTACTGACTCGCTGTGTGGCTACGAAAATAACTGACTGATTGCTTGACTGACTAAATGACTGACTGACTGACTGACTGACTAGCAGTCTGACTACCTACGTAACTGTCTGACTGCCGGACTAACTAATGTATAATTGAATGACTGATTTGGCTGACTGACTGACTGACTGACTGACTCTGTGGCTACGTAAAAAAAGTGATTGGTTGCCTGACTGACTAAATGACTGACTGACTGACTGAATGAATAAATGAATGAATGGCAAACGGACTGACTGAATGAATGAGTGAATGGTTAACCCGGTAGGTAGCAGCGGGGATCATGTTTCTTAATGGTTCCTCCAAGTGAGAAAAATAAGAAAAAATCACCCTCACACAAACCACTTCATAATATATATCCAAGCATTTGTGATCAGATTATGTATCATCTATTTAGGGGGGGTTATATCATGGCACAATTTTGGCCCGTCGCTGCTACAAGGTGAAGCCACAAATTTGGACCGTCGCTGCTACCGGGTTAACTATCTAACTGACTGGCTAACTGACTAACTGAGTGACTGACTGATTGACTGACTGCTGGACTGAGAGAGAGAGAGAGAGAGAGAGAGAGAGAGAGAGAGAGAGAGAGAGAGAGAGAGAGAGAGAGAGAGAGAGAGAGAGAGAGATGGGGGAAGGGAAGATATAGACGGGTGAAGGAGTAACGGGGATAATATACAGACGGATGAAGGACGAGGAATAAATGGAATATATTAACAGATGAAGGAGGGACGGAGAGACACGAATAGAAAGAAACTGAGAGAAAGAATGTACGAGCAGGTATTAGATAAAATAGACAGGAGACGGTGACTGGCAGTGGGACAGGAAAGGAAAGTGTGTTGGGGCTGGAAGAGGAAGAACAGGTGCGGGCATGAACGAGACGGAGCAAAAGAGAAGGAGACTGAATGAAGGACAAAGACGAAGAGAGAAAAAGAGAGGAAGTGAGCCAGACGTCGCCTGCCTCCGTGTGTTTCTTTCTTGTTTTGTTATCCATCAAGGTGAGGATATTATTTTTTTCATGGGTGTTAGCGAAAAGCCTATTCAGTATTGACGAGACGGCCGTGCCCGTGAAACGCTGCCACTGTTACAGAGGAAGTGTTGTGTTCCCACACGCTACATTCCCTGCTCCCTCAGCACAGCTCCGCCTCGCTATTTCCAGCACACTCCAAATTCAGGGTGACGCCTCGCCGCTGTGCTCAGCGTGATCAGCTCGCCTTGTGTCTCAGCTACAGTCGTCGTGTTGTTCCCTACATCACACTGCGGCCTCGTGTGTCAGTGTGTGTGCTTGTGTGTGTGTGTGGAATGTGATGCGTCTTGTGTGCTGGCATTGAGATAACGTTAAACACTGTGTGTGCCTTTTGTGTGTGTGTGGGGAATGTGATGCGTCTAGTGTGCTGGCATTGAGATAACGTTAAACACTGTGTGTGCCTTGTGTGTGTGTGGGGAATGTGATGCGTCTAGTGTGCTGGCATTGAGATAACGTTAAACACTGTGTGTGCTTGTGTGTGTGGGGAATGATGCGTCTAGTGTGCTAGCATTGAGATAACGTTAAACACTGTGTGTGCCTTGTATGTGTGTGGGGGGAATGTGATGCGTCTAGTGTGCTAGCATTGAGATAACGTTAAACACTGTATGTGCTTGTGTGTGTGTGTGTGTGGGGAATGTGATGCGTCTAGTGTGCTAGCATTGAGATAACGTTAAACACTGTATGTGCTTGTGTGTGTGTGGGGAATGTGATGCGTCTAGTGTGCTGGCATTGAGATAACGTTAAACACTGTGTGTGCCTTGTGTGTGTGTGGGGAATGTGATGCGTCTAGTGTGCTGGCATTGAGATAACGTTAAACACTGTGTGTGCCTTGTGTGTGTGGGGAATGTGATGCGTCTAGTGTGCTAGCATTGAGATAACGTTAAACACTGTGTGTGCCTTGTGTGTGTGGGGAATGTGATGCGTCTAGTGTGCTGGCATTGAGATAACGTTAAACACTGTGTGGGGAATGTGTTGCGTCTTGTGTGCTTGCATTGAGATAACGTTAAACACTGTGTGTGCCTTGTATGTGTGTGTGTGGGGAATGTGATGCGTCTAGTGTGCTGGCATTGAGATAACGTTAAACACTGTGTGTGCCTTGTATGTGTGTGTGTGGGGAATGTGATGCGTCTAGTGTGCTAGCATTGAGATAACGTTAAACACTGCGTACCAGAAAATATATATATATATATATATATATATATATATATATATATATATATATATATATATATATATATATATATATATATAGATATATATATATATATATATATATATATATATATATATATATATATATAATTTTTCTGCGTCCAGTATTATTACAAGCGCAGGGATCCCATACAGCTTGAGGATTCGGGTTAGATCGCTAGGGTAAATTTGTTATTTTTTATACATACATGTATTGATACATACATATACATACATTGTACATTTTAGAAGTTTATTGGCAGCATATAAGTACAACATAAACCTGGGAGATTTAAATAATCTTAAAAGTACTAATTTTATGTTACTTGAGCAAACATTACTTTTAACATAAGAACATAAGAACGTAAGGAGTCTGCAAGAGGCCGGTTGGCCTATACAAGGCAGCTCCTGTACACTCAACCCCACCTTACCTCACCATCCATGGCTTTATCTAACCTCTTCTTGAATGTATCTATGGTATTGGCACCCACAACATGGCTCCCAAGCCTGTTCCATTCGTCCACCACTCTATTGGTGAACCAATTCTTGTATATGTCTTTGTGGAATCTGAATTTGTCTAACTTAAAACCATTGCCACGCGTCCTACCTGGCTCTTTCACTCTCAAAATTTTATTGACATCCCCTTTATTAAATCCCTTCATCCATTTATAAACTTCGATCAAGTCTCCTCGCAACCTTCGCCTTTCTAGAGAGTGTAGATTTAACTGCTTCAGCCTGTCTTCATAAAGCAAGTTTCTCACCCCCTGAATCATCTTTGTCATCCTCCTCCGTACAGATTCTAACATCTTGATATCCATTCTATAATAGGGGGACCAGAACTGAACTGCATAATCGAGATGAGGTCGAACTAGTGCTAAGTAAAGTTTGAGGATGACTTCAGCGCTCCTATTGCTCACGCTCCTTGAGATGAAACCTAGTACTCTGTTTGCCCGATTTTTAGCCTGAATGCATTGAGCCCTAGGACGGAGGTCAGCGCTCACTAGGACTCCTAAGTCTCTCTCACGCCCAGACCTGCTTAGAGGAGTGTCATTTAAGGAGTAATTGTGTAAGGGGTTATTCCTACCTACACTCAAAATGCTACACTTCCTGACATTGAATTCCATCTGCCACTTCCTCGCCCAATTATATAGTCTGTCAAGCTCATCCTGGAGAACGGTAGCGTCGCTGTCTGATTGGATTACTCTACCGATCTTGGTATCATCTGCGAACTTACTGACATCGCTACTAATTCCTGTGTCCAAGTCATTGATGTAAATAATAAAAGCAGAGGACCCAGCACCGACCCTGTGGGACTCCACTCGTAACACTGCCCCACTCAGATTTCCTACCATTGATTTGCACTCTCAGCTTCCTACCACTAAGCCACGCCCTGATCCAGTTCAAAACTTTCCCATCTACGCCGTGAGCCTGTAATTTTAGTAATAGCCGGTGATGAGGGACTTTGTCGAACGCTTTACTGAAATCTAGATATAATATGTCATAGTTTTCATCTCTGTCAACCGCCTCGATTACTTTAGTGTAGAAGGACAACAGGTTAGTAAGGCAAGACCTACCCTTTGTGACCCCATGTTGTGAATCATGAATTAAATTATGCTTTTCTAGATGGTCCCGAATGCTCCGGGCTATAATTGACTCTAAAATCTTTCCTACAACTGATGTTAAGCTAATTGGGCGATAGTTTGAGGTGGCTGAATTGTCTCCCTTTGAAAATCGGCGTCACATTAGCTACTTTCCATTGATTGGGCACATACCCAGAATTTACCGACATCTTAAAGATATCGGCAAGAGGGCCACTAAGGACTTCCTTGCACTCTTTCAGAACCCTTGGGAATACTTCGTCTGGGCCCGGCGATTTGTTTTTCCTCAACCTACCAATCTCATCCTGGACTACTTGCCTAGTGATGATCACATCCTCAACTTGTCGTTCTCGTCACCCTCATATATCTGAACTCTCTCCGAATGGTTGTTAGATTTTCCTGCGTGAAAACTGAGAGGAAATAGTCATTCATCATTTGACTCATATCTTCTCCATTCTCAACGAGCTCGCCCGTGTTTGTTTTCAACGGTCCAATTCTGTCCCTTGTTTTCGTCCTGTACAATTTAAAGAAGCCCTTGGGATCGCTCTTGGCCGCGTTGGCTACCCTAATCTCATAATTTCTTTTTGCTAGGCGGGTGTTCTTCTTCACCGACCTGACGAGCTCAACATACCTACCCCTGAGATGGATCTCTCCGTTCTTTATTTTCCTATAAATTCCTCTCTTCAAGCCTATTTCATGCTTGAGTCTGCGGGTCATCCATTTGGGGTCGTTATTTTCCTTCCTACGTGCTTGGTAAGGGATATGCTGTCTCTGACCCTCTGCAATTTCTCTAACTAAATTATTGTAGGTCATTTCTACATGGTTCCCCTGTCTTTCCGGTTCCAGCCCTGAGATCTGGCCCTCATCCAGCCCTAAGGTTTCCCAATTTACCTCCTCAAGGTGTCTTCTGAGCCCTCATAATCAGCTCTTCTAAAGTCGGGCACCAACACAGGGTTGAGTTCATGGGTCACCGCCCAGTCTAATTTAAACCTAATTTACTTGTGATCACTGCCACCTAATTCTCCTCAACATCTAGCTCGCTGATCATATACTGGTGTTAGTTAAGGCCAAGTCCAGAATGTTGTTACCCCTGGTGGGCTCTGTTACTGTCTGCTTGAGAAAATTATCTTGTATTACTTTCAGAAAATCCTCAGACTCTAGATCACCCACCACGCCTTCCCAATCTATATTCCTATAGTTAAAATCCCCCATTATGCAGACATTTTTGCTCCTGCTCGCCCTGCCTACCTCTTTGTAGTAATATATCAGTGTCCTGCCTGCTGAGGTTGGGTGGCCTGTAAAGAACCCCTAGAATTAGTTTGTCTTTCCCTTTGTGGTCGTCCACCCAAACTGATTCTGAGTCGATATTTGATTGAATATAGTTGTTAGATGAACATTTAAATGTGTCTTTAACACAAAGTGCCACCCCCCCTCCCCTTCTTCCCTTTCTATCTTTGTGAAACATCTGGTAACCATCTATTTCATACTCAGACACAAAGTTTTTGTTGGCAGTATCCACCCATGTTTCCGTGATAGCTATAATGTCGAATTTCTCGACACATGCTTTCCCCCTCAGTAGATCTATCTTGTTCCTGAGACTCCTACTGTTGGTGTAATAAGCCGTTAGCCCATCCTTTCTTATATCCTTTCGATTTCTCCTGCGCCCCCTGGTCCCAGTCTGCTATGCATTGACAGGCCCTCCCCCCTCGCCTACTCTAAAAAATTATGTAGGGTGCTAAGTGATCGCTCGAGGGAGTCTGCGAGAACCTCCACCCCCTGGAGTGACAGATGCACGCCATCCTTGGCATACAAGGTGGCTTTATTGTAGAAGAGGTCCCAATTGTCAAGGAAAAGCCAACCATTTCGCTTACAGTGGGCCGCCAGCCTGCTGTTTACTGCTAAGGCTCTTGAAAGCCATCCCTCTCCCACCCCCCTCCTCGGCAAAACCCCACAAACAGCCGGCACCCCCCCGAAGTCCCTCACTTTAGCAAACGATTCCCTGAAGCGCCGAAATATCTCTTCGCTACCCACCTTACTGATGTCATTACCACCGTAACTGCAGAAGACGATTGGCTGTGTCCCCTCCCCTGCTAAAATTTCCTCCATTCTGTTAGATACGTGCTGGATGCCTGCCCCGGGAAAGCACACTCGAAGCCTATTTTCCTTATCCCTTGAACAAAAGTACCTGTCAATGAACCTGACTTGAGAGTCCCCAACCACCAGTACTTTCCTCTTATTAACTTTGTCAGTAGACGGAAGGGAAGCCGCTACAGGAGGAGAGGGAGGGGCGGCAGCAGGGGAGTGGGAGGAGGAAGAGGAGGAGGAGGAGGAGGGGGAGGAGGAGGAGGAGGAGGAGGAGGAGGAAGAGGAGGAGGAGGACGATGAGTGGAAGAAGGAGAGAGAGGAAGGAGATGACGTCGAAGGGGGAGGGGGGGAGGAGGAGGTGGCTGAGGTGGTGGCGGAGGTGGTGGGGGAGGCAGGGGAGGAGGGGAGAGGGAGGGAGGAGGAGGAGGAGGAGGAGGAGGAGGACGATGAGTGGAAGAAGGAGAGAGAGGAAGAGGATGACGTCGAAGGGGGAGGGGGGGAGGAGGAGGTGGCTGAGGTGGTGGCGGAGGTGGTGGGGGAGGCAGGGAGGAGGAGAGGGAGGGAGGCGGGAGGAGGAGGAGGCGGGGAGGTAGTGGTAGCAGAGGAGGGGGAGGTGATGTGGGGAGGACAAGGAGAGAGAATGCGAGGAAGAGCAGGAAGAGACGGAAGGGAGGGAAGAGGTGGAGGAAAGGGGAGGGGGTGATGAATGAGAGTCAGCGGCGGCAGAAGGGAAGGGAAGTATGGTGGGTGTGGAGGGGAGAAATCTTGTTCATTTCTGTAATTTGGACTGCAAAAATTTTCCCTCGAAACAACACTACTTACTCTAGAACTAAATGTTCTGATAAAAAAGTAATATACTGGCAAGGAAAAAAATGTTATATTCATATAACATGTATAATCTTCGTTTATACAGGCTGCTGCTGTAATACATATTTTTACAAGATACATGGAAACTGGGTCAGGTATTTTATGAATATAAAATAAAAATTAACTAGATGAATTAGATTCGTTACTGTCAACAACAATACATTGTAACTGGTTTACCTCAAATTTATGCGTCTGTTCTTACGTGCAAATTCATCAAGGACTTCATGATCAAGATTTGTGTCACAATGGACAGAGTAAGGCCAGTCCATTTAAACGACTGTCACTCACTGCGTTCCTAAGGTATGTTTTAAGCAATTTAAGGGCACTTAATAATCGCTCATTGGTGAAAGTGCTAACAGGTCGGGTTGAGAAATTTGCAATAGGGTGGAAAATTTTGGACGTGTGCCCAATTTTTTGGCACATGCTAATGTCTCAAGAACTTGCTTTAACCACTCATGAGATTCACGACGCTCCCAATAACTCTGCCCCCGTAGATATTCATCTTCAACGAGATCGGCATCTCCATCAAGAAATTTCCATAAAATTCAACTGACTCCTTCAGTTTACCAAAGCCATTATCAACTGAAAAGAGGGAACAAGATTTCAACAACAAGCTCCTACTGTGTTTAGATGCAAACCTTTCCCTAAGTTGTGCTATAGCAGTGTCCGAAAATGGGAGAAAAATAGCTCTTCGATAGTACTCCTATGGAGTTGCTGTTGAAGGGTTAGCCTTAATTATGTTTCTGATGACCACTGATTGTTCAAGGCTTCTGGATGATATCTCCGTACCTTTCCTCAGCTTGGGCAAAAAGTTGGTTGAACTTATTTCCATCACGATAGAACTGAAATGCATCTATGCAGCTCTGTGTAGCTACACTTCCAAGAGCACCCATCAGTTCTTGTTGTGACCCCTGCAGCTTTTCTGGCAAGGGTTTAGTGACACTTAGAACTGAGGTGAGCTCTTCCAAACTCATGAGAAAACCTGGGTCACTTATTGCTATAGATTAGGCTTGGCTGATGATTCTTCACCTAACGTGTTTTGCAGTAATTATTCTTAATCATTATTTCATTATTTACCCACCTGATTAACTGAATTATCCGGGCATCAGCCGAGTCAGTAATGACTTTCCTACATTACATAGAGTACGTACGAGAAGTGTTTTCTGGCGTTTTGTGACCAAGGAGGAAATGTGTAAAGAATGGAAAGGCACACAGCCTGCATGAATTCAAGAAATGACACACGCTACAGTAAAAAATACTACATAAACAGAAAATGAAGTCTACCAATCATGATTTTCAGAAATTTGGAATTTGTGGTCAGAAAATATTATACGGATAACATGAATAGGCTACGGCCACGTGAGCCTATGTACGTCGTCAATGAATGTTTCTCAAAATAGATCACCTGGGCCCGTATCCTCACGAGCTATTAACTTTACTCTTAAAGCTACTATCAAAGTTAATAGTTTCAATTTTTTAAGAGTAACAGCTATCCTCGTCAACTTTGAGTGTAAGTATTAGCAAATCCTGGCTACTATTATCTTCTTCTTCTTCTTCTTTATGGCGGGCTCGTTGCTAAGGACGCCTCCGTGCAAAACGTAAACATCCGACATGAATTAAGTATATATTTCAAAAGAAAATAAAGAAAAGATGTATAAATGTACAACAGAAACATAATAAATGGCAAACACAAGAAAATACTGAGTTTTGTGGCAGATAGAAGCAGCCTCAAGGCTGTTTTACTCCGTCACTCGTCAATACCCTTATCTCCCCGCCTGCGTCACAACTTGCTCTGCTGAAATTACCGCACCATAACCACGTCATCTGCCCCAATGATCTACGGGCCGGAGACCCAGCGCAGACAAGGAGTAAGTTTAATTGGTCGCCAGATGAAACGGTCTTCTTACGTCAAATTCATGAAAAATACGTACAATCAGAGGGTGTTACGGGAAGAGCATCACCCTGAGGATAAGAAGAGCGTGGACTGAAGTGGCAGAAGCTGTAACAAGGTTGGTAATCACATAGTCATGCTTCAGTTAGCTTACAAAAACTAACCAAATCAAGTGGGTATTTTTGCATAATAACACAACCACTGACCTTCCAAACAGAACATACCTTTTCATTCTGTATCTGAATAGTTTCATTATGACCATTTCTGCCACAACCCCCTCTCCCTCAACAACCTAACATAGCTAAACCTAACCATGCCAAACCTGCCCCGTCCTACCGAACACATCCTAACTTAACATGCCAAGTTTGTTGGGGGTTGGTATAGATAGTTAAGGCATATTTGACCTTTTTTTATTTTCTATTATTTTTCATTTGTTTATTATTTTTTTTATTGGGGGCGGGGGGGGTGATGCTAGGCATGCCAGACTATGGACACTTTTACAAATACTTTATGTCAAGACTATATGGGAATAGGTAAGTTTCGTGAGAATGGTAAAGTAAGATTAAAATAGTATATTTATAGCATTGGTCAAACAGATTATGGTGATATAATGTTAGATTGGAATGTACTCAAGATAATGAGATTAAGGTTAACGCTTTTATTTTGTTTGTTACATATTCACACGTTCATGATTCAAGTAACTTGCAAACTAACCTAACCTCGTCAAATGGGTATTTTTGTATACAAACACAACCACAGAGTTTCCAAACAGAACATACTTTTTCCTACTGCTCCATGTGAATAGCATTATCATGACCATTTCTGCTGCAACCCCCACTCCCTCAACAATCTTTTTTTTTTTTTTTTTTTTACGTTGTTGCCTATTGCGCCATCTAACATAACTAAACCAACTCCTGCTAAACCTGTCCTACCTAGCACGTCCTAACCTAACATGGTAGGTCCCCAAGTTTGTTAGGGTGGAAAGGGGTTAGTATAAGAGAGTCAAGTCATATTTACCTGTTATTTTATTTATTCCTTATTTATATTTTTTGGGGGGGTTGGGTGGGTTGGGCATGCCAGACTCTCAACACTTTTACAAGTATTTTATGTTAAGACTATATCGGAATAGGTAGATTTGATGAGAATGGTAAAGTAAGATTAAAATATTATTTTGATAGCATTGGTCAAACAGTTTCTGGTGATATAATGTTAGGTTAGAAGTACTCAAAAGAATGGAATTAAGATTAATGCTTTGAATTTTTTTGTATAGCTGTATTGTGTAATATCCTCCTACTTAGAGAAAAGCATTTTAGAAAAGTAGGTAATGAAAAGTAGTATTTATGGCCATGTTCATAACAACTAAAAAGTTAATGTCTTATGATGCATGTAAATAAAATACCGGTACTGATTTAGATTTCCATCACAGCATGTATTAAATGTTATTGGAGAAGGTATGGGAAATAAATAGCATGCCATAGTGAAACGATTAAGAAACTTGCTTCACATTTATACCCTGACAGTGCCTTCCCTGGGAGTGGACCCCGTACGCAGGATGACTGTGAGAGGCGTTGGTACAACGTACAACTAATTTCAAAGCCTCGCATTACCAAGTGCAAGAATGAGCAGCGGCAGACTGGTATTTTTTTTAGTTGTTATGTCTTTAAATGTAAAACTTATATTAGTTAGTTTTTTATGTGCTCACAGAATGCAGCTATACTGGCCACAATGCCTTTATTTCAGCTTAAAGTTAATAAGTTCATAGCAGTGAACTGTATATTTTATATATAAATTTTTTTGATGTTCATCTGTCAATGACTATCAATCTATCGAAATACCTTGGCTATCTTCCCCCAATGGAGGGTTTTAGCCAAGACAGGCACACACTCCCTCACACTCACACTCATGTACACCACTCTCTCAGCTGCACAGCCCTGAGGGAGTAAAAAGGCCCTCACTGCATGGGGATTAGCTGCACAGTTCAGACAGGGAACTTCCACACCAAGGCCTCACAGCATACACTGGTTTACCCCTGCCCCTTCATAACAATGACATTTCCCCCAGCACCTGAGTGCCCCACACGTGTGGCACCACAGATACGCAGACATTAACTGTGGTAGATAAACTGGTGGATGACATCATAGGCTGCTCGTCTCATGTATTTGAAGGGTACCAGAGCCACTCAGCATTGACACAGCTGATGATGTGTTAGGGATAGGACAGCAGCAACAGTCAAGCAGCAGTGAAATATTGACTGGCCTGTATGTTATGGGGGAAATTTTTTTATATTCTCATTAAAACAATTTATTAATCACTCTTAAATTCATATTCTTTGTAGATACACACTTTATCAGTCAATTATTTTACAACCAAAAACAAAGTGGAATATTTCTGTTAATAAGTAACATTTCACCTTTAAGACCCTTTTTCTTCAACTACGTACCTATTTAACCCATCCGCTATGATTGGCATGGATTTGGTTTTCACTGGTAGACTGGTAACATAATAGTCCAGTAGTAACAAATGTACGGAAGTGGGGGTAATTGGAAGTGGGGGGACTGAAGTGGGGTTGGGGGTCATGGGGGTTACGGAAGTGGGGGTAAGTGGGGGACTGAAGTGGGGTTGGGGGTCATGGGGTTACGGAAGTGGGGTAATTGAAGTGGGGGACTGGAAGTGGGGGTTGGGGGTCATGGGGGGTTACGGAAGAGGGGTATCTGACCCCCCACATATATTTTTTACCTCATACCCCTACTCTCAAGCCCTGCCTCTTACACCCCCCAAAAAATTTTTTTTTTCACTATTTCACATGCCCTAACCCGTACTAGCGTACGGAAGCGGGGGGGTGACGGGAGCGGGGGTAGGTCGGTCAGCGGGGGGAGGTGACGGAAGAAAGGGTGGTCAGCGGGGGTGACGGAGGTAAGATTAAGTCGAGGTCCAACAAATGGGGGGTGACGGAAGTGGGGGCATGCACAAAGTGAGGGTAATTGCTAGTGTTTTTGTTGTTGTTGTTTTTCTTGTTGTATACACACACACACACACACACACACACACACACACACACACACACACACAAACACACACACACACACATATTCTGTGCTATATAAGCATCATACTTTAATAATTACCATCATTAATAGAGTTTCCGCTATGACTGAGACATATTCAGAGAACCTTCTCGATATTTTCCAATATCCTGCGCGCATAATAGTTGCAGGATATAGCAACTCTGGAAAATCGGAACTTGTACAGCAGCTTATTCTGAAGTATCATGAAAAGTTCAAAAATTGTCATAAGTATATGGCTTAACGTCTCATCCTCTTCAAAGAAAGAAAGAAATAGGACCTAAAGTTATAGTGTCGTCTGAAATAATTGATCCAATTGCCAACGAGGATATACGTTTGATCGGAGAGGGTCTTTGTATGTTCTTGACGATTTTTTCATTGATGCTGTAAGGAACAAAATTGTGGTTGATGCTTTTTTTCGCGGACGGCACAACAATATTTCATGCATATTTATCACTCAAAATCTATATATGGGTGGAAAGCATGCAAGGAATATTAGCCTGAACTGTTCTCATTTCCTCTTGTTAAGACAGCGCGATTTATATCAAATTCACACCTGGGCAGACAAATATTCGGGAAAGAGCGCAAACCAGTTTGTAGATATATATACATATGCTGTATATTCACGTCCTTATGGATATCTTCTGTTGATTTGGGTATAAATACTACTGAGTCCCTACAGTTTCGCTCAAACATTGTTGGAGAACCCCAGGAACGCGTATTCCAATGGTGAACCCAGGAAGAAGGAACTCTTACACGCACTATACTCCCAACATAACGAACCCTATGGTTTAAGCTCTCAGGCGAAATTATAGAGAAAGCAAAAGTATAAATCCGGCAATAACACGTGATGACGTATTCAACTTTTGAGAAGCAATAAACATATACATTGCATAAGCTTACAGACTAAAAATTTCCCCGGCAAAAGATAATAGCCTCAAAACCCAAAGTAATCATGGCTGCTGATTTAGCAGACGTGAGACATATAAGAAAGGAAAATAATACAGGGCTACTTGTTAGTATGCATAGACGTGTTTAGGTATATGCAAGTTGTCCCGTGTCGGAATAAAGACGCAAATACTATGCTCGTGGCCTTTAAACAAGTGGTGGAAAATAAAGACTTGAAGGCTTACGAAGATTAAACACCGACTTGGGCACAGAATTCTGGAATCGAAAAGTAAGAAACTATTTATGTTCCTGGGGCATTAAGCTATACAGTGTGTACTCAAGTGAGATCAAAGCAGCCTTGGCAGAGCGGGCCATTCGTACACTTAAAGCACGCATCTACAAGTTCATCACGTCTCAAATTCTTCAAGATATATTGATCAGCTGCAAAACATGGTCAGTGCCTACAACCGCTCGCCCCATTCTGGACTGAAGAACAAACAAACTCCCATTGATATTCATAAATTAAAAACCCATCTGCAATCAAACGGCAATTCCACGCAATGTATAAAAACCCGAAGCAACCAGCGTCTTCCATCAGTTCTCGACTGAAAGTTAAAATAGTTCGCCTTGTTGGAAGTGCTCGTTCCTCTGTATTCCATAAAGGATACATGCAGCAAAATACCACGAGCTCTTTCGCATAAAATCAATTAAACACAAGAATCGCCCAAGAACTTATCTCTTAGAAGATTTGTCTGAGAACCAATACAGGGATATTCTACGCCAGAGCTCGTCTTAAGCGCTCTGCCTGAGACATACGATATTAAAATACTGCGTTCACGAAAAATAAAGGAAAAGCAGTATTTCTTTTTATCGGTTGGGATACCCTGCTTCATTCAACAGCTGGATTGACGCTAATGATATTGTAGAAAATGCGTAAAAAGACACCACTTTCAAAGTGCAATTAAAAACTTTTGTCTTACTTTTTGAAGAAATTAAAGTAAAAGATAGAAACCGTGCTATTAAGCAGCTCGAGAACAATTGAACTGTATATCTGAAATATTTTCCAATTTGTTAAAGAAGCACCTCACCCTCAATAGCAAAGTTATCAAGAAACTACGTAACTATCGGGAAGACATACGTGCCATAGCTAGAAAGAAAACTCCTCTCCATAAGAAAAGACTTATATTGACATCGAGACGGGCGGTAATATATTAGTTATATTACCTATTGCCGCTTCCTTGATCGGAAAATTATTTGGTTAATGCGCACGTATTATCTTGTTCCTGAGCTACCGCTGAGCGTGTTTAACGGGTATTAAGCCTAAATGCGCCAACTCCACGAGTCCGGGGGTCAACGGTCAATCGTTTCAACCTGCAGTCGACCCATCCTGATCATAATTTTTTTATTATGCCGGTCTCTGAACATGTGCCAGCAAGCAGCAGCGGTCCTGTCGTATCGTCCTATGGTGCAAGACCAAGCACTCCTACAAGACTGAACCTGTCGTCTCGCTCTTTAAGAAAGAAAAGTTACAAAAAAGAAAATATCATGATCTGGTGTATACAAAACCACAAAACTACCACCCGTGGAACTTTAGAGCCACAGGGATTAGGGAGAACAAGATATCCCTCCAATCCTGGAAATAAGTAGTTTAATACCTCTGTATGTTAAAGTATCGACGTGCCATACGTCATGATGCTAGAACGAATAGACAATCCCATCGTAAAATGGGACAGCTGAGGCAACCCATTGTCTTCTGTTCGATCCTCCAATATCCTGTACATGTTGAATTTACTCTAATGCAAGTCAAAAACCAACGATTGCTGACATTGCTGATATAAAACACATCATTGACGCCACGGGTGTATTACTGAAATAAAAAAATACGCGCGTGCGGTAAAAGATTCAGGGATCTGGTTTCACCAAACAACCATCGTTGGCAACTTACAGATGGGACCCATATTAAATCCGCTTTTCCAATGTGCTAGTGCAGTCCTACATTGTGATTCAAGAAAGAAACAGAATCATGGACGTTGTAGAAACTGAACTGCGTTGGACGCGCGACTTATACAGAGGGGGCGGCGACGTCATGGAGAGAGAAATGCCGGAGGCGAGGACGAACACGCTCGGACACGGTGGTGCCTCAGCGGCTTATCGAGCGGGCGATAAGAGAGAGCAGATGGGACGATGGTTCGCTACTCGTCCCTCGCCATCAGCTGAAGCGGTACTATTCATCACCACCAGTATACCAGAGGACACCACGTCGGACGCCTACGTGTTCAACTACAAAGACGGTTCTCCTGGCGATGACATCTACCGCAACAACAAGACCATCACCGTTTCTTCCTCAACTGCAGTTCCTGCTACGAAAAGAGGGGGTTTACTGACGCCTACATGGATTATACCTGCACAGTAATCTCTACCGTGAAAGAAGCCCGATCTATCAACTGAACAGGTGTCGCTGAAGATCGTGGTATTCCCGGTAGTCTGCATATTCGCTATCCTCCGAGTGAAAATCTCCCTTATGTGGCGTGTATCCTAACCCAATATGCCCTGGCCGCGAACTGGAAAATAACCCTATAAACCAAGAATATCTTCAGACGTCAAGAGATCAAAATTTCATTCGTGGGGTAAAGGAAGACAGTTATGATAACCGCCTCCGCTGGTTTAAAGAGTCCATCACAAAACTGGTAGAATGGGTGATTAAAAGCAACATTACGCGTGCCGCTTCCTCACAATATTGCAAGTGCTGGAATTCTTTACGTTGAAAGTTGAGTACCAACCGCATCTCCAAGAGGCTGCGGCTGAACTCCAACTGCATAATATATCGTGCGTCATCCTGACAGATGGTGGACCTGCGATGAGCCTGAAACAAAATTAACTCCATCTGTGCTCCCGAGCGAAACAGGAAGAGGAAACTGTGGATACAGAGGACGATGCTGTGGCTGACGAATGGAAAAGAAAACGGACGGTGCTGTAGTCGACGTGGGTCCTGAATAACTATAGCTCCAGACAATTTCCAATAATTATGTACATCACTAAATGTAAAATATGTCCATAAATAACAATGTAATGATGTTTAGTATGATTTACTCAATATGTAATTGGCATCTCGTCATGTCTACTCTATATAATGAAATGATTATAATATTTTTGCTAGTGTCTTGTTTGCTCTAAATGGAGTCACATCATATATATGTTACCAGCATTGCGGATGGGGAAATTTACCCCAATTCCAGCACTAGCTTTTACTAATAATATACAAACTCTAACATTAGACAAGGACGTGGAATATGAAGTCGGTCTATTGAACGTGTTGTTTCCCTGTCGGTATTACATTGTTAAACTGGTGAACCAGAGGTAGTATACATCTTGAATGTGTATAAGACCAACGCCAGATTTAGAAGCTATTGAAAGACGCACTGTCAGAGGCTATTAATGCTAATATCTTGTATAATGACACTGGGTATTTGCTGATGTTAACGGTATAATAACGACATTGATAAAGGAGATGGTCGATGGATACAACTACCATTTACTAGCGTATTCTAAAGAGGTTCTTGCATTTAGCTCCACAAATGATCATTTAACTTGTTCTGCTACAATGGTTATCATCCACAAGTTGTATTTATTAAGGTTTTGATGTGCGACTGGCCCAGGTTCTCGGTTTTGTCCCCAACCTAGGTTATGCTGTGTTTTCTTCCTTGGGTACACATGAAGAACAAAAAACCCTGTTCTTGTTCCACATGGTCATGCCCCTCTGTTGAGAAATGGTGACGTACAGTGTGTTCTCATTTACACTGACCTTGTCAGTCCCTCTAGGTATGCAGGGAAAAATGTAATATTCTGATGCCTTTTCGTTTCCGGAGGTCTAACAAAAGGCGTGCATCCAACTATATATAAGTCCCTTGAATCCAAAGTAATTGATTCGATTTATATTAAACTCACAGACCAAAAGGTCGTCCTATGCATTTCTGGAAGAAGGATACCCTGTTACATGTTTACTTTACATCCGATCGCGTTGAATCTGAGTACATTTTGCTGTATTAATAGGAATGTTGTCCATTTGAAAAAACAGTCTCCTCGCCGCCACCATGCGGGTTACATTCATCCCTCCTTCCGTAGCAGAAGATCATACCCTGTTTTCGAATGGCAAACAGATATCATCCCGAGGGAGTGGTATTGATGATATAGTAACACTTTCTTATGAACCAAGCTATCACAGAGGCGGAGTTTATTCTCGGTTTTAGCTGGACTCGCTAAAAGAGCTTTCCTTCCTAGTGAAAATGTCATTGTGCCTTCAGCTCGAACATTTGAAACAACGTTCTAGATGATATTTCACAGGGAAGCAACTTCAGAAGCTCTATAAAAAGCATGGAATTAATTCCTTAAAGCAAGCTGCAATGAAATTGACTAGAGGAAGGGAAAAGAAAGTCAAGCGAGTCGGGAGGAAAAGGTGTTATAAAAGGACATCTTTACCGAGTTGTAATCATTGTTGAACTAAGAGCAGTATGGCGAGCATCACCAGCGCGGTTGGTGTCGGGAACCCGTTCTCCCCTGGGGCAATATGCCGCCGGTGTCAGTGAATTGTTTCCCGCCCTAACAAAATGAGATTATTGGAAACAACGATTGCCTCCCGTTATGATGCTGATGTTTTACCTACTAACCTCGGATTCAATATGAAATTATCCGATAGATATATAGAATTTCATTCCTGAACACTTGGCAGTTTTATTGATTTGGGGAAATTGCGTTACACCTCTTTACGCTTAACTGGGCCAGACAATACTACTTCCTCTCGAAGACGCTCAACACGTTGAATTTGCAAATAATACCGCGCACAGCCTATTCAAATCAGTGCAATGTTTTTGGGAGATGTAGTTGTTGACAATAATGTACTTTATGGGTACACGTCATACGTTAAAATGCTGAATACTTTGTCGCTCAACAAATTGAATACAATTGAGCCAATGCTAATATTGCCATCCCAGAGAACGGTTTTATTTCCAAAGTAACAGCAGAATACTTTGACAATGCCAGCGCGCAACACAAGACCATTATGAAGCGGGTTAAGACTCACGGTATACAACTCTGTACCCCGCTTCTTCTGGATATAAGTTTTAGACAGTTACTTGTTCGATGGTATTTCGATTAGACTCAGAATGGAACTATCTAGTAATGCATGGCTGCTAAATTCTCCAACTGGCGATAATATCTGTCTGCATATAGATTCAGCCAAGCTGCTTTTATACGCGACTGTTTCCTTATCCTAATGCACTTCATGCTTGAACGCGTCTCTCGCCACAGGGAATCTTTTGAAATCGACATTTACCCAAACCCTCTTGAAAACCTATGTGCTAAGGCCAAAGACCAAACCTCAGTGGAACGTATGATCAACCGTGGGTGATGTTATTCCGGAAAACTCTCGCTTATTATAACGAGCATGGAAGCTCATTCTGGCGACTATACGCTAAATCCATTGTATTTGAGCCATGGCGATATAAGTCAAATGCTTTTAAGTGTTAATGGTAGAACCATGTATAATATTCCTAGTAAATTCCCTCATGACTATGCTGAGCTCTACCATCGTACTTTTGATGCACTTGGTTTTCATAAAGACTATTTAATCGGAAAGGATATTTTCGCGGCAAGGGGGCAAATGATTTGCACATTTGATTTGCGTGCTGAAAACTTGAATGATAATTCTGCTCCGTTGAAATGAATGGGGGCTTAGACTTAGCTTGAATCTAAGCATGAGAAAAAAGGAGAAAACGAGAACTGTCTGTTGATACTGTTTGGCTAAACAGTGGGTAATAACAGTTAATTCTGAAAGACGGTTGCAGTAGTGATGCGCGCTTGAAGCGGCTTACAAAGGATGAACAAATATGGAGATTGAAAGAGGATTGAGGGGGCATAGGAAAGCAAGCCTTGTTTTTAGGCGTGTTATTGGCAGACGAGGTAAACTTCTATTCTCGATATAGAAAACTCATAGTGTGCATCGTCAATACGCTACTTCAAGTTATTCTAAAAGAGAAATGACACTGGATTTGTCTCTTACTATAAGAACTGGGCATGGCAGTGTTCCTAGATAGTTATGCTCGATCCAAAACTATACCTGATCATTTCAAATATATTGATTACCCTGGGCTCAGTATGGCGAAAAATGCATTTCTCGATCTTCAAAAGCACGCAGAAGGATGTGCGGGGCTTTATGCCATGTACTTTGGTTCCATAAATGTTTCGCACTTATGTGTAAGAGAAACTCTTGAAAAATATGTATGGAGTTTTCCAAGACCGAATATTCGAGGAATGATGAAATACGTGATGCGATTCGCTTACAGCAAGTTTATAAAGTCTGCTTTTTTCTTTTTTTTCGTATGTCAATAACAAACATTTAACACGTGTTCATAAAAGTAAGTATTGACTTACTATTGATTTTTCATATTGAATTGTATTACATTCCATGAAGCATAAATAATTTTCTAGTTCCTTATCGGGGTGGGGTGGTTGTCATACCATGTTAAATCAGAGGTCTGGCTCCACTCACAGGTCCTCCTCACTCGTCACCGCCACTACTCCCGTGCAGCAGTCTGCCCTGCCCTGCCCTTCGCCCTCACAGCCTTCTGTTGTCCTGGGCCTCGAGCATCCTGTCGCATCCTGTCGCCGCACCTCTCCGCTACCGTTGTTGCCGCCGCCTGCCTGATTTATGGGCAGTCTTTATGCATGAGCCGGATCGAAACATAAAAAGCGTTTTATCTTGTTTCCACAAATCGAATAAATTTTAGGACAATTATTGTGTTTTTTCATCCGTTTTTTTTTTTTTTTTTGATAAAGGTCATATAAATGTCAAACAACTAATGTTTATTGGAATTTGGTCAAATTATGATTCCAGATTCATCATGTGCAATTTTATAATATCATAGGCTCCAAATATTAGTCATCTTATATACAGAATATATTTACATATTATACTTTATATTTAACATCAAAATAGCAGGCAAATTCCTACACTCATAAACAGTATATACAACATTCACACCTGTAGTCCCTATCTTATAAACAACTGCTAAATTTATTCTGAAAAGTCTGTATCTACTTCTAGCATATATTCAAGGGGGGGATGATGAGAGCATTTGATTTATTTCTTCCCTGTTCCGCGGCTAGCATTAACATGTCATCATCCGCCTCTACCTGTTTTATCAAGGGAAAATTATTGCTCGACCACCACATCCTGTTCTCCCCATTAATTATAGGTTTTTCTCTAGTTCTCTCCCATTTCACTGGATCTCTTGCCCACCTATTGCACCTTTCGGCTAGTCTCTCGCTTCAGTTAGCGCCTCTTTCATCGCCTTCCTCCAAATTTTCTTCGGTTTGACAGTGTCATGATCTGGTTACCTCCTCCTCCTGCTCTTCCTCCTTCATCCCTATAGGAATTACTCGGATGACCGTAAGATCGCGACCTGAAGCAAAGCCAATGTAGGTATCTTTTTGTCCTCAACTACAGATATCCCTTCTCTTCGGGGATATTTTTACTGTACTCATTCGTCCATTGCGCACTGTGAACTCTTGATATAGCTTCAAAGGTAAATGTTTCTTGCTTCTGGAATAGGGCGTCTTTGTATCGCTGATGAGCAATTTTCTTCTTTATGAACTTGGAACGCCCTTAGCTGAACTCCAACTGGTCACTGTCTGCCAAGAGGATGGAGTACTGGTTTTACACCCATAAATTCTGAGAGATGGTTCTTTTCCCCACTTCAGACTTGAGAACTGCTTTCTCTTTTTGTTGTCTGTGCTGTATGGTTGGAAATGTGAGGGAAGCTAAAGTTACTTGTGTCTATATACCTTTTGAAGGGTTCCTGGTGAGTACTCTGTTAATAGATCAGAGTTTCAATTTCTGTTATTAAGGAATCAGTGTCGCAATACACTAGTTTCTGCCTGATCCCCGTAATGAGCCTTCCTTCTTCAAACACATTGTAATAGAAAATCATATAGTCGTGCAGCTTGGGACAGCCAGTTAGATGTAGTAGCCAATGTAGTTTGGATGATTCACCTAGTATTTCCTATGAAGCGAGTTACTAAACTATATTGACCATCATTGAGAGGTACAACGCGTTAAAGTAAGGACTTTGGGCCAGCTTTCAAAAACTCTTTCATGGTTGGTGACCTTTCCACATTACAATCTTCACACCTATGCTTCTCACTTTCCCTCTCATTCACTTTCACTTTCTCATTCACCTGTCATACCCAAAGAGAAAGAGAGGGGGAGGGAGGATGGAGGGGTGGTAGGCACTCAGGTATATCTCTAAGGAATCCTCTAACTAGCTTATTAGTGTATTCTTCCTCGTTAATTAAATCTCTAATGGTCTTTGTTCCCATGGTCTGTTTTATTCTCTTTTTTTGTGTGTGTTTGTGTGTGTTTGTGTGTCTGGAGGTGTGGAAACAAGTATCTCATTAGTGTGTGTGTGTGTGTGTGTGTGTGTGTGTGTGTGTGTGCGTAAGGGAAGGGAAAGGAGAGAGAGAGGAGGGATAAAAGTAAGGGAAGGGAGAGACAGGTAAAAGAAGAAAAGAAAGGAAGGGAAGAAACGAAGGAAAGAGTGATGAAAAAAAGTCCTGTTGGCAAATTGTGTGTGTGTGTGTGTGTGTGTGTGTGTGTGTGTGTGTGTGTGTGTGAGGGAAGGTATTAAGAAAAATGAATAAGGAATGAAGGAAGAATAGAAATGATTGAACAAGGAAAAAGAAGAAGAAAAAGAAGAAGAATTAGCTAGATAACCGACGTAATGGGATGAAATATGACCACTACTTTGTCAACGAGGAAGAGGAGGAAAAAGAAGAACAAGAAGAAGAAGAAGAAGAAAAAGAAGAAGAAGAAGAAGAAGAAGAAGAGGAGGAGGAGGAGAAAAATGACCCAAAATAAGGAGAAAAGAAAACCTTGATAATGAAGTAGTGAAAGGAGGAAAATGGCGAGACATCTTCCATGGCGGTAATAGGAGGAGGAGGAGGAGGAGGAGGAGGAGGAGGAAAGAGCTAAATTTGGAAGAATAAGGAAAAGGATAACATGTGTAAGAACGGAAAAAAGTAGTAAATTGGCTTGTGGAGGAGGAGGAGGAATCATAGGAAGAACAGACACCAGAAGACCTATCGGTCTATGGCGAGGGTGTCTGTTTACTACTGCTACTACTAGTACCCATGTGTGGTAGGGACAGACAGAATAGATGAAGGCTCCTCCCCACCCACTCTCTCCCTCTGGCAACGTGCTGGCAGGAAATAGTTAGAGAGAACCATGTACCTTAAGGAAGAAAGGAACATGAAATGTTACAGTAAAGAGAGAACAAGAGGAAATTACTACCCTTAACTTACTCACTGGTAACCTAAGTGGTGGAAAATGACTTCATTACATAAGAACGTAAGAACACAGAAACACAAGGAGACTGAAGAGGATGAGGCCTGCACAGGGCAGCCTCAGGATCCCTAATACTCACGATGGGTGAGGTGTAGTTTCAGGGCACAGGTGGAGGCTTGATCATCGTTTTACCGGCGGTACTAGGCACGCACCAGTAACCTGTCACCTTACTGCACCTACACCTACTCCACCTGTCATGCGGACATTAACCGTTGCTTTACTCTATTGTTAACTTACGCTACTTGCAATCTAGGTTGTGGGGGAGAATAATATGAATTTAGGTTGACGTCTTGCTGCAATCTGTCTGAAAACATGCGAAGAAGGGTCAGTATAATCTTATGTCCCTGAAGTACTTATCCAATGAAGACTTGAAGCTATTGATACTCTGCGCGCTAACTACTGACGGTGGGAGTCTATTCCAGTGATCGACGACTCTTTTATTGAAAAAAACTTTTGCGCACCAATGTGTTACATCGATTTCCCTTTAACTTCATACCGTTGCTGTGCGTTATTGTGTTGGTGTCTCTTGAAATAGACTATCTGCTAATGTTGTCGAATCCATTAAGGATTTTGAACACTTCAATTAAGTCCCTCTTATCCTTCGCTTTTTAGGGAAAACATATCTAAACGCTTTAAACGCTCGTCATGGCAAGTTTCGGAGCGCTGGAATTTGTTTGGTTGTTTCGTCGCTGCATCCTTTCTAGCAAAACTTGATCTTTGATATAGTTCGGTGACCAGAACTGAACGGCGTATTCTAGGTGTGGTCTTACAAATGCTAAATATAATTTCTTCATAAGTTCGGGTGATTTATAATCAAAGTTTCTTGAGATTAATCCTAACATCATATTGGCTTTTTTACTCGCTGCAGAACATTGATCACTCATTTTAAGAGTGTTACTGATAATGACACCAAGATCTTTTTCTTGTCCTACTTCGCTGAGCTCATGTCCTTGAATCTGATATTTAAAGTTAGGATTTTTTTTCACCTATGTGCATTACTTTACAGTCATCTACGTTAAAACTCATTTGCCATTTTTTGCTCCAGTCTGCAAGTCTTATTAAGTCTGATTGAATCTTTTCGCAACTTTCACTGTTCATTACCGTACCTCCTAATTTGGTGTCGTCGGCGAGTTTGGCTACTTTTGATAGGATATCAGTTTCTAAGTCGTTCACGTAAATTATGAATAGTGTTGGCCCCAGGACCGAACCTTGGGGCACGCCACTGGTGACGGGTTGCCAATCCGATGCTTCACCATTAAGAACTACACGTTGTTCTCTGTTGGTGAGCCAGTCATGAATCCACGCACATAGATGGTCGTTAATACCGTGAGAACGCAGTTTTGAAATAAGCCTAACGTGAGGAACTTTATCAAACGTTTTCTGAAAATCTAGGTAAATTACGTCATATGGGTTTCGGGCGTCCCAACATGTATAAACATCGTTGAAAAAAGTTAATAGGTTGGTAAGGCAAGACCGATTACTACGAAATCCGTGCTAACTATCAGTTATCAAATCATTTGTTTCAAGGAAAGTGATCATTTTATCCCTGATCATTTTTTCGAATAGTTTAATTAGGACAGACGTAAGGCTGATAGGACGATAATTACTGGCTTGTTTTTTTATCTCCTTTTTTAAAGATCGGGGTAATATTGGCGTTTTTCCACTCGAGAGGCACACTGGCCTGTGCTAATGACTTGTTGAATATTAATGTTATGGGTAATTCTAGCTGCTGACTACAATCTCTCAACACGCGAGGAGATAAATTATCGGGGCTCGGAGATTTATTTGGGTCTATTTTCTGCAGGTACGCATGCACTTCGCTGATATCAATTTCGGTCAATGCAAGCTTATGTTCTTCAGGGCCTTGAAAAATTTTCTTCGGGGCTGGAATCGATGTCATGTTCTCTTTTGTAAATACGCTACTAAAGGTTGATTTAGGACCGACGCCATGCCTTTATCATCACTAATCGTATTGCCACTTAATAGTAGTGGGCCGATATTATTTTTAACAATTTTTTTGTTTCTTATGTAACTGAAAAATAACCTGGGATTTTTCTTGGCATCGAGTGATATTTTCATCTCATATTCGCGTTTCTGTTTTCTGATTTTCCTTTCGCACTCTCTCTTGACATTGATGTAATTAGTATGATCCTGTGAGTTATGTGACAGCTTATATTGCTTATACAGTTTTCTTTTTTCGACGATGACTTTTTGTAGGTAATTATTCATCCACAACGGTTTTTGATTATCAGTCCTTCGTGGCTTGAGTGGAATGAATTTATTTACACTCGCAGTGATTTGTGCAGTAAAACGATTATACATTTCTTGAACGCTGACGTTGTTGAGCAAATGATTCCAATTTATTGAAGTCAATTCTTTTAGGTCCATAAATTTGCTTTACTATAATTAGGAGGAGGAGGAGGAGGAGGAGGAGGAGAAGAGGAGGTGAAAGAGGAGGCAATAATAAGAATAAAGTAGGAATAAAAGAAAAAAAGCAGTGGAATGAGGAGAAGGAGGAGGAAGAAGGAGGAGGAGGAGGAGGAGAGATGAAAAAACTGAAGAAGAGAGAGAGAGTACACACCTGTGAGCCAGATTCAGGTAGATGGTCTGATTTACTCTCTCTCTCTCTCAATTTATCTTGTAGGCTGAGAAGCGAAGAAAAGGTTTATGACAATACCAAGAGGAGGAGGAGGAGGAGGAGGAGGAAGAGGAAGAGGAGGAGGAGGAGGAGGAAGAGGAGGAGGTATGTCGTGATTAAGTGAAGTGTGTTGAAAGAGAGAGAGAGAGAGAAGAGAGAGATGAATTTTCTCTTCTAACTGATAACCAAAGATAAATCAGGTTTCAATTCTCCTCCTCCTCCTCCTCCTCCTCCTCTTCCTCCTCCTCCTCTTCCTCCTCCTCCTCCTCCTCCTCCTCTTCCTCCTCCTCCTGTCTTCCTTATCTCCCCTCTTCCTGTCTCCTCTATATTTCTTTTCCTCCATTTTTTGTTCTCCCTCTCCTTCTCCTTCTCCTTATCTCTCCATCTCTCTCTTCGCCTCTCTCTCATTCTCTCCCTTTTGCTTTTATTTTCTCTCCTTTCCTCCCGTTTTGCTTTCTCCATTCTTACGTTTTTATCGTCCTTTTCTTTTTCTTTTCCTTATTCTTATTCTTTCAATTAAATTGTTCCTTCTTTATTCCTTCCTTTTCCTTCTATTCCTCATTTCTTCTCCTCTTTTCACCTCTATTCCAATTTTTCTCTCTTCCTCCTCTTCCTACTTTCTCTATGCTTTCTTTTCTTCCATCCTTTACTTCTTTTCCTTCCATCCTCCCTTACCTCAATATCTCCACTCTTCCTCCTCCTCCTCCTCCTCCTCTTCCGCGAACTGCTATGATGTTGGAGTCACACAATAAAAAAAATCTCCCAATGTATTTTATGTATTTTCAACTTTATTTTTACTTCTATTTTTGTTTTTATTTCGTCGATCGTGATCTTGGGATATTTTATTACGTGGCTTCTTATTGTCAGAGGAGGAGGAGCAGGAGGACGAGGAGGAGGAAGAAGAAGAAATGGAGAAGAAGGAGATTTTTTGGAATAAGCAAAAGACGAGGAGGGGTAGGAGGAGGAGGAGGAGGAAGAAGAAGAAGAAGAAGATGAAGAAGAAGAAGAAGAACTGGAGAAGAAGAAGGTTTTTAGGAATACGCAAAAGACTAAGAGGAGGAAGAGGAGGAGGAGGAGGAGGAAGAAGGAAAGAAGCATAAGAAGCAAAAGAAGACGGGGCAAAAAGAGAGACAAAAAGAAAGAAAAAGAGAGAAGTAGCCAAGCACGTAGGAAGGAAAATAACGACCCCAAATGGATGACCCGCAGACTCAAGCATGAGATTGGAATTTATAGGAAAATAAAGAACGGAGAAACCCAATCAGGGGTAGGTATGTTGAGCTGCCAGGTCGGTGAAGAGGAACACCCGCCCAGCAAAAAGAAATTATGAGATTAGGTAGCCAACGAGGCCAAGAGCGATTCCAAGGGCTTCTTCAAATTGTACAGAACGAAAACAAGGGACAGAATTGGACCGTTGAAAACAAACACAGGTGAGCTCGTTGAGAATGGAGAAGATATGAGCCAAATGATAAATGACTATTTCTCTAACAACCATTCCGGAGAGAGTTCAGGTATATGAGGGTGACGAGAACGACAAGTTGAGGGATGTGATCATCACTAGGCAAGTAGTCCAGGATGAGATTGGTGGGTTGAAGAAAAACAAATCGCCGGGGCCGGACGAAGTATTCCCACGGATTCTGAAAGAGTGCAAGGAGGTCCTCAGTGGCCCAATTACCGATATCTTTAAGATATCGGTAATGCATATGCCCAATCAATGGAAAGTAGCTAATGTGACGCCGATTTTCAAAAAGGGAGACAAGTCAGCCACCTCAAACTATCGCCCAATGAGCTTAACATCAGTTGTAGGAAAGATGTTTGAGTCAATTATAGCCAGGAACATTCGGGACCATCTAGAGAAGCATAGTTTAATTCATGACTCACAGCATGGGTTCACAAAGGGTAGGTCTTGCCTTACTAACCTGTTGTCCTTCTACACTAAAGTAATCGAGGCGGTTGACAGAGATGAAAACTATGACATACAATATCTAGATTTCAGTAAGGCGTTCGACAAAGTCCCTCATCACCGGCTATTACTAAAATTACAGGCTCACGGCGTATATGGGGAAAGTTTTGAACTGGATTAGGACATAGCTTAGTAGTAGGAAGCAGAGAGTGCAAATCAATTGGTAAGAAATCTGAATGGGGCAGTGTTACGAGTGGAGGCCCACAGGGGTCGGTGCTGGGTCCGCTGCTTTTTTTATTATTTACATCAATGACTTGGACACAGGAACTAGTAGTGATGTCAGTAAGTTCGCAGATGATACCAAGATCGGTAGAGTAATCCAATCAGACAGGGACGCTACTGTTCTCCAGGATGAGCTTGACAGACTATATGATTGGGCGGGGAAGTGGCAGATGGAATTCAATGTCGGGAAGTGTAGCATTCTGAGTGTAGGAATAATCCTCACACAATTACTTAAATGACACTCCTCTAAGCAGGTCTGGGCGTGAGAAAGACTTAGGAGTACTAGTGAGTGCTGACCTCCGTCCTAGGGCTCAATGCATTCAGGCTAAAAATCAGGCCAACAGAGTACTTGGTTTCATCTCAAGGAACGTGAGCAATAGGAGCGCTGAAGTCATCCTCAAACTTTACTTAGCACTAGTTAGACCTCATCTCGATTATGCAGCTCAGTTCTGGTCCCCCTACTGTAGAATGGATATCAAGATGTTAGAATCTGTACAGAGGAGGATGACAAAGATGATTCAGGGGGTGAGAAACTTGCCTTATGAAGACAGGCTGAAGCAGTTAAACCTACACTCTCTAGAAAGGCGAAGGTTGCTAGGAGACTTGATCGAAGTCTATAAATGGATGAAGGGCTTTAACAAAGGGGATGCCAATAAGATTCTGATAGTAAAAGAGCCAGGTAGGACGCGTAGCAATGGTTTCAAGTTAGACAAATTCAGATTCAACAAAGACATAGGCAAGAATTGGTTCACCAATAGAGTGGTAGATGAATGGAACAGGCTTGGGAGCCATGTTGTGGGCGCCAACACCATAGACACATTCAAGAAGAGGTTAGATAAAGCCATGGATGGTGAGGTAAGGTGGGGTTGAGTGTACAGGAGCTGCCTTGTATAGGCCAACCGGCCTCTTGCAGACTCCTTACGTTCTTATGTTCTTATGTTCTCATAGTGACAAGGGGAGGAGAAGAAGAGGGAAGGGGAGAAGAGAGAGGGAGTGGAACCTTTGTGTCTGAGGGGCGGAAAGGAGAAAGAAAGGAAGGAGAGGGTGAAAAGGGAAGAAGAAAAGGGAGAAAGGAAGGAAGGAGGAAGGAGAGGTGTCTAATAAATTGCTTCTTGCTGTTTTTGTTTTTATTTTGAATTTTCTTTTTATTTATTTTCTGATAGATTTATTTATTTATTTATTTATTTATTTATAGTAAGTGTTTTTAACCGATCTTGTTCTCTCTTTCTCTCTCTTTCTTTCATTCTTTCTTTCTTCTTCTTCCTCTTATCCTTATTCTCCCCCCCACACATACCTCCCCCTCCCCCTCCCCTCTCTTCCTCCTTTCTCCTCCTCCTCCTCTTCTTCTTCTTTTCAATACACACACTCCCCCCTGCCCCTCCTCTCTCATTCTTTCTCCTTCCTCCTCCTCCTCCTCCTCCTCATCCTCCTCTTCTTCCCTCTCCCCTCCTCCCCCTCCCCCCCTCCCCCTCCCCTCCACACCTCGTTACCACAAGTCGCCATAAGGTCTGTTATTTCCTATTATTTTTTTTCCGCGCGGCTTAATATCCATAATTAGGAAGGTGATTAGTGGGATTACCCGCCGCCATTAATCACCCCGGGCTGTGATTAGCGAGATTATACCTATTGTTGATGTTTTGTTGTTTTTTCTGCCTCTAATCAGTGGCGGAGTGTTCCAATAAGTAGCGGTCTGGTGTTTTTATATTTTATCTTTTTTTGTGTGTGTTTGAGTTCATTATGGGTGAAAAAAGGGAGGTAGAAGAGGAGGAGGAGGAGGAGGAGGAGGAGGGAAACAATGAAGAGAGAAAGCTAAAGAGGAGAAGATAATGGTAACAGGGACAGATGGAAGAGGAATAAGAAAGAGGAGATGAATAGATGAATTGATGAAGGAGGAGACTGGAGGGAGGACAGAAGGAAAGGAGGAGGAATAAGAGGAATAAGTGTTTCGTAAAGTAGCGATCTGGTGTTTTTTCTATTTTTTTCTTTTTGTTTTTCTTGTGTTTGAGTTCATTATGGGTGAAAAAAGGGAGGTAGAAGAGGAGGAGAAGGAGAAGGAGGGAACAATGAAGAGAGAAAGGATAATGGTAATAGGGATAGGTGGAGGAAGATTAAGAAAGAGGAAGAGAGGAATAGATGAATTGATGAAGGAGGAGACTGGAGAGAGGACAGTAGGAAAAGAGGAGGAATAAGAGGAATAAGTGTTCCGTAAAGTAGCGATCTGATGTTTTTTTCTATCTTTTTGTGCTGGGTTCGTTATGGGTAAAAAAAAGCATTGTGAGGGTGAATGAAGGCCTTGCAATGGTTAGTTAATGGGGTGTGTTTGATAACAGTATTGTATATAGATATTTATGCCCCTTGTCGCAGCCCTTTGGAGGCGGTGGCTGAGTGGTTAGCGTGGCTGGGATCAATCATCAGGCCCTACAATGAAAGCACGAACCGTTTTGTCTTAATATTTATCTTTGCTAATTATTTAAACGGTTAATTTAATGGTTAACCACAAGTGTGTGTTATGTAGTGAGCAAGGTCTTATTAACTACTCCATTGCTTGTGATAGTTAATAGAATGAAGCTTTGATAGTGGAGTGTGTTATATAGATCAGAAAATCTCAGTCATTACTCCCCTTCCTATAATGATTAATAGAATGGTTTAATAATGGAGTGTTTTATGTAGCAAAGAAAGCCTCGGTAATTACGTCTCTGCTTGTAATAATTTATGGTGTGATTCATTAAAGAGACTGTGTGCTTTATAATTAGGGGTCGGTGGTTCAGTGGGTTGGAGTAAAGCTGAAGAGGCCGAGGGAGGAGAATCGAGCCCTGTCCAGCTCTAACACATAACGTCCGGAAGGGTATACGACTCTAAAACCACAAGCTCGTAAGAATAAGACTTTACGGAACATGAATTTACTCCTGAAACTAAATATGCGAAGTTTGTAATGTTGTTCTCTGACTCTTAAGTGAATCAACGTTAATGTGCTGCTCTGTAGAGATAAAATAAATGAGTAAATAAATAAAGAATCTTGTCTTGTCATTATTAAGGGAAATTCGTGACTATTTTACCTTTATGTTACGTTGATGATTTTAAGAGAGAGAGAGAGAGAGAGAGAGAGAGAGAGAGAGAGAAAGTAGGAAAAAAGGAGAAAATGAATAAATAAAAACAAGACGAATTTAAAAAAAGAAAGAAAACAAGGTAGAGAGAGAGAGAGAGAGAGAGAGAGAGAGAGAGAAAAAAAAAAAATAACATTCTCTGGAAAATTACCGCCCCGTATTTTTCTTCACAATTCTCACATTCCATTTCCTGTTAATTTGTTTCTGTTCAAAAATACATTAATAGCCGGTCCTGTCTACACGTAAACAATCCATCTATACATGCACTTAGTAACAGGCAACAGAATAACATAAGCACATAATCCCAGTAGTAGTTTGGATTGAAATATGCAAGTTTTTTTTATATTATTATCAGGGTTTAATATATCCCTGGTTAGTTCCTGTTTAAGTTACTGCTCCTGATGTTTGGGGTATTTTTACATATTTCTTTTTTTTTCGTGACTCTTTTTTTTTTTTTCGTTTCCTCCCAAGAGCTTTTTTTTCTTTCTTTCTTGGTCATTTGTTCTGTCGGGTGCTTTCTCTTTTTTTCTCTTTTTCTCTTCCTCGTTTTCTTTTCACACATAAACTATAACTAAACTATATGCTCTTATTTAATTAGGTTTCCAGTGACATGATTCAAAATGCACTTCAAGTAATAGTTTTAATACCTGCAAGTTTCCTCATTAATATCTACAATTTAATATCCTGTTTGTTCGGTATATGTTTAAAATACGTTAATAGATTGTCAGTTTCACATATAAACAATTCATTTATATATGCACTACCCTATCCACTTTAAATACCCACTTATATGTACTTAATTAGGTTTCCAGTGATATGATTAAAACACATTCCAAGATATAGTTTTAATACCTGCAAGCTTCCTCAGTAACATCAACAATTTAATATCCTGTTTGTTTAGTATATGTTTAAAATACGTTAAAAGATTGTCAATTTCACATATAAACAATTAATTTATATATGCACTATCCTCTCCACTTTAAATACCCACTTATATGCACTTAGATAACATAGATAATAGCAATAATATGATCACACGCTCCCAATAGTAATAGTTAGAAATATTCACAATAGTCCCCCTTGTAATGTGTAAGTTTTCATAACTATTGCTTTGTTTACTGTTTACCTGTTTACCCCTAGACGTCACACACACCCCGAGCACCTGTAGGCTAGCCATTGCAACACCTGTAAGACCTCATTAGCACAGGTAGTCGTGGGTGCAGGTGTGTGGGTGGGGGTGCGGCTCCGCTTGTGTCTCCTGGCTTGGGATTTAACTCCATTCTGTGGGAAGTTACGTGAGGTTGGGATAGAAAGAAGATAAAAGACGTAAAAAGAAGAGGGAGAAGAGTTGTGGGCAGAGAATGCAGTGGGAGGAGGAGATTAAGGATGAATGATGAAAATGATAGAAGGGAGAGAGAGATGGTCTAGCTTAGGAGGAAAGTGGAAGGGTGAAAAGGGAGGTGGAAGTAGGGTCAATTATGTAGAAGAGAGCAGAATAAAACGAAGGGAGAAAGAAGAGAGAAGAAGCAATATGAATGAGAAAAGGGGGAAAGAGAAGAGCAGGAAAATGAACTTACCGTGGAGGGAGCAGAAGGAAAGGAGGTGGAGTGAAGATAAATAGGAAGGAGAAGAAAAAGAGGATAGGACAAATGGAGTGGAAAGGAAGAAAGAGTGAGAAAGGGAAAGAGAAGATTAGATAAACTAGCTGATAGGAGAATAAACAGATGAATGGATAGAAGAAAAGAAGAAAAGGAATTAGAAAGAAGAAACGTAAAAAAGAGAAAGAGGAAAGTAGGAAAGGCGTATAGGATAGAAGAAAAGGAAAATGAGGAGGAAGAAGAATGAGAAAGAGAAACAAAGAAAGACGTGTAAAAGAAGAAGGAGATGATGGGAGGGAGATGGTTCAGCTAGAAAATGAACTTACCAAAAGAAGAATAACTTACACAGATGAGAGTTAACAAACCAAGCCAAGGAAAGAAAAACCAAAGCTGATCAACATACCTGCCCACACCTGTACCCCTGTGGCTTCTTTTACCTAGGTGGTGTTGCTCCCCCCAGGTGTTCCTGAGCAGGTGTCACGACCCACCTGAGCAGTAATTAGTGTACCTGTGTGTAACTTGTCCCTTCCTTATTTACAGCCTACGGAAGGAGCCTCCTCGTGAGTACACCCTCCTCCTCCCTCCTCCTCCTCCTCTTCCTCCTCCTCCTCATCCTCCTACGCCTCCTCCTGTTCCTGGTCCGCTGTTTCCTCTCTTTTTTTTGTGTTGTAAATTGTGTACGTTTGTGTTTTATTGTTCTTTACTAATATTTTACAGGTTACTAAGTCCTTCTCCTCCTCTTCCTCCTCCTCCTCTTCTTTTTTTTCTTCCTCCTTCTCCTTCTGATTACTCTTCTCCTTTTCTTTCTAATTATCGATCTTCTTCTCCCTCTTATTTTGTATTATGTTTCTTCTTCTTCTTCTTCTTCTTCTTCTTCTTCTTCTTCTTCTTCTTCTTCTCCTTCTCTTCCTCCTCCTCCTCCTCCTTTTTCTACATATATTCCTTCTTTTCTTTCTCATTCTTCTTATCCTCCTCTTTATCCATCTTCTTTACCCTCTTTTTTTCATGGATTACGTTTCTCCTCCTCCTCCTCCTCCTCCTCCTCCTCCTCCTCCTCCTCCCAAGGGTACACTTAATCCTCCTCTTCCTTTCCCCCTCTCTCGACATCTAATTACCCTTTCTTTCCCCTCAAGACCCATTAACCTCCTCCTTATCTCCCTTTTTTCTTCTTTATCCTTCCCTTTTTTCTTCCTTTTCTTCGTTATTTTTCCTTTTTTTATTTTTCTTATCCTTTTTTCATCTTCCTTACTTTCCCTTTTCTTCTTTATCCTTCCCTTTTTCTTCCCTTCTTCGTTGTTTTCCTTTCTTCCTCTCTCTCTTCTCCTTCCTTTTTCTTACTCTCTTTATTTTTGTTTTCTTCTTTTTCTTCGCCCTCTTTTTTTTTTCCTCCTTCCTTTCTCTCCCTTCCTTTACTCTTCCTTACTTTTTCTCGTTCTCCTTTCCTCCTTTCCTTTCTCTCCTACCCTTATTTTCCCTTTCTCCTCTTTTCCTCCTCCTCTTTTTCCTTCTTCCTCTTTCTCCTCTCCTCCTTCTCTTTCTCCTCATTCTCCTCCTTGTTTTTCTTCTCCTTTTCCTTCATCCCCTTCCCATTTCCCCTCTCTCCTTCTTCCTTTTCCTCTCTTCCTTTTCCTCCTCCTCCTCCTCCTCCTCCTCCTCCTCCTCCTCCTCCTCCTCCTCTCGTTCGTGGCATGACATGGAAAACCAATGATGTTCTTTTTTTAGCGCTGTGTTGTTTAATAAGATGCCTCTGTCATGTTGCTTTATTCTCTCTCTCTCTCTCTCTCTCCTTCTCTCTCTCTCTCTTTCTCTCTCTCTTCCTCTCTCTCTCTCTCCTCCTCCTCCTCCTCCTCCTTCTTTTTTTTTTTACAGCTGTTGTTGTTTAATAAATTTTTCCCCTCCTTATTCGTATTTGCTTTATTCTCTCTCTCTCTCTCTCTCTCTCTCTCTCTCTCTCTCTCTCTCACACACAGATCTTGTAATATAATATCCTGTTGTTGTTGTTGATGGTGGTGGTTGTATAGCAGTGGTAATAGTAGTAGTAGTAGTAGTAGTAGTAGTAGTAGTAGATGTAGTAGTAGTAGTAGTAGTAGTAGTAAAGGTGTATATATATTAAATTGTCATTATTATTGCTGTTGTTATTGTTATTCTTGGTATTAATACTCTAGGCCCCATATTGCAGGTAATGCTATTGTTGTTGTTTTTGTTGTTGTTGTTGTTGCCAGCGTTGTCATAGCGAATGTTGGAGTTAAATGCAACAGGACCTCATCTTTAAGAATGAGAGAGAGAGAGAGAGAGAGAGAGAGAGAGAGAGAGAGAGAGAGAGAGAGATTAATTATGAAAAGGAGGATTTAAGCCCCCCGACGAGCTCTCTCTCTCCACCTGTCTGTCTGTCTGTCTGTCTATTTGTCAAGCGGTCTTAATGTCTATCTGTCCTTCTATCTGTCTGTCTGTCTGTCTATCTGTCTCTACCTTTATGTCTGTCAATCTAACTGTCTATATGTCATCTGTGTGTCTGTGTCTGTCTGTCTGTCTGTCTGTCTGGGAGGAAGAGATAGCGGGTGTTAGTGTGTCAGTATTAGCGTAAGTTAGTGTGTTAGTGTTAGTATTAGTGCAAGTTAGTGTATTAGTGTTAGTGTTGGTGTAAGTTAGTGTATTAGTGTTAGTATTAGTGTAAGTAAGTTAGTGTTAGTTTAAGGGTGAATTATGTTAGTAGTAGTCAGTGTTGGTTAGTGTCACTTGGTTAGAGTTAGTAAATGCCAGCGTTAGTATGTTAGTTAATGTTAGTTAGTGTGTTAGTGTAAGTATCAGTTAGCTTTTTTTTTTTTACAACACAGGAGGCAGCTCAAGGGCACAAAAAAAGGACACAATAATAAAAAAAAGCTACTGTTGCCTAAAAAAAATATCAAAAGAGGTGGCTGAAAGAGGTCAATTTAAGGAGTTAGTATGTTAGTCCTTTAGATTGATTTAGCGATGAAAGATTAAACTAACGAGGTACTTCAAAGGACTCTCAAGAATTACACACCTACAATTTGATTCTCCTTTACTTTCTTTCTTAGTTTCCTTTTCTTACTTTCCCTTTCCCCTCTTTTCCTCTGCTTCCTTTCCCTCCTCCTTCTTCTTCTTCTTCTCGTTCTCCTTCCCTCCTTTCTTTACTTCCCTACTCTTATTTCCCCTTTCCTCTCTCTTCCTCCTCCTTCTTCTTTTCCTCCTTCAGTTTTCTTTTTAATTTTCCTTTACTCCTTTTCTTCGTTTCCTTTTCTTAGTTTTCCTTTTCTCTCTTCCTCTTCTTCCTTTTCCGTTTTTCTCCTTCTCCTCTTCCTTTCTTTTTCAATACACACTAACCACTTCTTAATTCTCCTTTCCTCCTTTTCTTAGTTTCCTTTTCCTACCTCTCCTTTCCCTCTCTTCCTCCTCTTCCTTTTCTTTCTTTCAACTTCTCCTTTCTTCCTCCTCTTCCTTTATCTTTCTTTCTCCTTTTCGTCCTTCCTTTTCTTACCTCGTCTTTCCCCTCTCTTCCCTTCCCTCTCCTTTCTCTTCCTTCTCCTCCTTTCCCTCCTTTCAACTTCTCCTTTCTCTTTTTCCTTTCTTCCTCCTCTTCCTTTATCCTCCTTCCTCATTTTTGTCCTTCCTTTTCATACCTCCTCTTTCCCCTCTCTTCCTTCTCTTCCTTTTCCTCCGTTCTCCTTCTTCAACACTCACTAACCACTTTCACTTTCAACACGAAGACTGAGAGTGAAATTTGACGTGTAGCGCTTCCCCGTGAACGCTTATTACAGGTGTGAGACGCCAGGTGCTGTCTCACGTAAGCTCCCCTCTGCACCATTTCGCAAAACCTTCTCACTCTCTCACTAAGAGAGAGAGAGAGAGAGAGATGACTTGTGGGTTCATCTATCTCTCTCTCTCTCTCTCTCTCTCTCTCTCTCTCTCTCTCTCTCTCTCTCTCTCTCTGACCAGTTGCTTTGGATGGAGGAAAGTTTGGAGAGGAAAATAGATAAATTGGAGAGAAAAGAGAGAGAACCAGCTGGAGGAGGAGGAGAATGCAGGTAAAGAAGAAAAAATAATAGAGAGAGAGAGAGAGAGAAGAGAGAGAGGAGAGAGAGAGAGAGAGAGAGATCCTATTCCCTTTACCTTCCAATATTGTCACTTTTTCCTCCTCTTCACCTTTCATCATTTATATTCCTCCTCCTCCTCCTTCCTCCTCCTCCTCCTCCTCCTCCTCCTCCTCCTCCTCCTCTTCCTCCGCCTCTTTATTTTTCCATTTTTCTTTCATCTCCTTTTTCACTTATTTTCCTTCCTGTCATTTTTGTCTTATTCTTTTTCTTTACATTATTTCCTTTTTGTTATTATTTTCTTTTTCTTTTTTTCCTCTCCGTTTTCTTTCGCTTCCTTTTTTTTATTTTTGCTTACTCTCTTTTACTTTGTTTTCCTCCTCTTTACTCTCTTTTTTTTTTTTCTTTTTTAATCTTTCTTTAATTATATTTTCTAATCTTCTCTCTTCTCAATTTCTTCTTCTTCTTCTTCTTCTTCTTCTTCTTCTTCTTCTTCTTCTTCTTCTCTTTCTTCATCATCTCCGTCATATTCTTATTCGTATTCTAATTATTCTTATTCATTTTCTTCTTCTTCTTCCTCCTCCTCCTCTTCCTCTCTCTCTCCTCTCTCTCTCTCTCTCTCTCTCTCTCTAGGAGTCTCTCTCTCTCTCTCTCTCTCTCTCTCTCTCTCTCTCTCTCTCTCTCTCTCTCTCTCTCTCTCTCTCTCCTTTCCTTTATTAGAAACAGCAATTGAGGTTATTCTCAGAATCTGAAGCCTTCTCTCTCTCTCTCTCTCTCTCTCTCTCTCTCTCTCTCTCTCTCTCTCAGGAGGAGGAGGAGGAGGGAAGGAAGGAACGTATCACACTGACACTTCAAACACACACACACACACACACACACACACACACACACACACACACACACCACACACATACACACACCCACACGGTCTCCCTCCCTCCCTCTCTCTCTCCTCGCGTCTCTCCCTCGCCGCTTCCCTCTCCGTCCCTTACTTTTTCTCCATTTTCCCTTTCTTCCTTTCCTCCATCTCCCTTCCTTCTTTCCCTTCCTATCTACCTTTCTTTCTCTTCCTTTCCTTTCATGTTCCTTCTCTTCCTTTTCTCCTTTTTTCTCATTCTCCTTCATTCTTATTTACCTTTTATTCCCTTTCCTCTTATTCCTTTTTCTTATTTCTTGTTTTTCCTTCTCTTCTTTCTACTTCTCTTTCCTTTCTTCTTCCCTCCTCCATGTTTTCTATTCTCTCTTTCTTTACGTTTCCTCACTTTCCTCTCTTTTTATCTATTATTTCTCTTCTCTCCTTTCTTCAATTTTCTTTCTCTCCCTTCCCTGTCTATCTACTCTCTTCTCTTCCTCCTCCTCCCCCTCCTCTCCACCCTTCCTTCCCTCCCTCTCCCTTCCCTTCTAACTTGCCAGCCCATCTCTATCTCTCCCTTCCCTCCCTCCTCCTCCTCCTCCTCCTACTCCTCCTCCTCCCTGCTGACATCTGCTGACACTGTTGTCTGACTCTTGGCGTCTGTCTGTCACGCGTGCCAATTCTTCTCTTCGTCTTCTCCTCCTCCTCCTTTTCCTCCTCTCCTCTCCTCTCCTTCTCCTCTTCTTCCTCCTCTCTTACCTTCTCCGTTTTCTCTTCCTTCTCTCTCTTTTGTTTTGTTTTCTTTGTGTTTTAATTTATTGTCTTTTCCTTTTCTTTTTTCTTTATTTTCTTTATTTCCTCTTCCGTTTTTATTTGTTTTATTCATTTTTCTTGTTTTTTTTTCGTTTCCTTTGGTTCTCTTTCTTCTGTTATTTCCTTCCTTCGTTTCTTCACTTTCTCTGCTTCTCTGTTTTTCCTTTTATCTCCTTTTCTTTCCTTTTCTTTCTTACTTTCTTTCGACTTTTCTCTCAGTAGTCCATATTCTTTCCTGCTCTCCTTTATCATTTCTTCCTTCCTTCCCTCCTTTCCTTCCTCCCTTCATTACTTCCTTCTTTCTTCTTCCTTCCTTTCCTCCTTCTTCCCTTCCTCCCTTCCTTCCCTCCTTCCTTTCTCCCTTCCTTCCCTCCTTTTTTTTCCTTCCTCCCTTCCTTTCCTCATTCTTCCCTTCCTCCCTTCCTTTCCTCCTTCTTCCCTTCCTTCCCTTCCTCCTTCCCTTATTCCTTCCTTCCTTCCTTCATTCATTCCCTCAGCTTCTAATCCATCTTTATCACCTTCTTAACTAACCTTCTCTTTGATCTTTTTATTCTCGTTCTTCCTTCCTTCTTTTTCTTAATTTTTTTTTTAAGCATCTTCGCGTCTCACCTTCTTCACTTTCTTTTTCTTCGCCAAGCGCTTTGAAGATGATACTTGCCTCTTCATCTTTATCGCCTAACTCATCTTTATCTTCCTTCACCTCGTCTATCTTCATTTTCCCTTCTCGTGTTCCTCCTTTTTTTTCGCCCTCTCTTTCTTCTTGTTCTTCTTCCTCCTCTTTCGTTCCCTCTCCTTTCATCTCTTTTTTTTCTCTCACTTCTGTTTTTCTTGCTCCTGTTTCCTTTTCTCTATTTTTTCCTTTATTTTCCTTGCTATTTTTATTTATTTTGTTTCGCCTTTCTTTCATCTCCTTCTCTCATTCATTTTTTTCTCTTTTTTTTCTTTTTCCTTTTTATTTATGTTTTGTTTCTGTTTATTTATTATGAGAGGAGGAGGAAGGAGGAAGGGTAAGGAGGAAATGGAAGGGAAGGGAAAAGAAGGTAGGAAAGGGAAGGGATGGAACGAAATGAAAAGTAAATGGGAAGAAAGAGAGAAAAGAAAGAGAGGGGAGAAGAGAAAGTATGGAGGTAAAGGAAAGTAGGAAAAGGAGGAAAAGAAAGAAAAAGAAAAGGAAGGAAAAGAAGGAAAAGGAGGAAAAGACTAAATAAGCAATAAAGTGAGAAGGGAAAGAAGAGAAAGAGAAGAAAGAAAGAAAAGAAGAGAAAGAAGAGAGAAACGAAGAGGAAAGGAGAGGAAAATTGGAAAGGAAGGAAAGGGAAAGGAAGGAAAAAATAATCGAATGAAGAAAAGTAAAGAAGTAATATGAAGGAAAAGGATAAAAGACCAAATAGGCAATAAAGTGAGAAGAAGGAGAAAGAAAGAAAGAAAGAAAGAAAGAAAGGAAAGGAGAGGAAAATTGGAAGTTCAGGAAGGAAGAAAGGAAGGGAAAGAAGAAGAAAGAGAAGAAAGAAGAGAAAGAAGAGAGGAAAGGAGAGGAAAATTGGGAAGTTGGCTGAAAATACCCCTGAAAGTTATTATAGAAATTCGATAAAATGTGCAAGAAAAGTAATATTGAAATCAATTACCGATGGGGAACAAAAAATATAAAAAACAAAAATATAAAAAATAATATCAGGGTTTTCTAAGTTATGGTTTCTTGTTAAAAGGTAAAGAGGAAAGGAAAGGGAAACACACACACACACACACACACACACACACACACACACACACACACACACACACACACACACACACCACTTATATTTTTCATTCACCTTTTTTCTCTATTCTTTCTTCCTTCCCTCCCTCCTTCCTTCTTTCCCTCCCTTCCCTCCTTTCTTCTTTTCTTTCTTTCATTTCTCTTCCTTTATTCCCTCTTTCTTATCTCCCTTTCCTCCATTCTTTTCTCCAATCTTTTCCATCTTTTCTTCTTCTCATCTGTCTTCCTTTTCTCCTTTCCTTTCCTCCTCCTTTTTTTCTTTTCCTCTATCTTCTTCCTTTTATCACTCCTTCATATTTTTCTTCCTTCCTTCCTTCTATCTTCCTTAATTCCTTCTTTCTTATCTTTCTTTCCCTCCTTCATATCTTTCTTCCTTCTTTTCTTCCTTTCCTTAATCTTTCTATATTCGTTTTATTCTTATCATCCTTCCCTCTGTTCCTTTCAATCTTTTCTTTCTTGTCTTCTTCCTTTCCTCAACCTTCCTCTATTTCCTTCTTTCTTATCTTACTTTCCTCCATTCCTTTTCTCTATCTTTCTTTATACTTCTTCCTCATCTTCCCTTCTACTTTCCTTTCATTCTCTTATTCTTATTCTTTTCTTACTGCTTTTCTTCATTTCTTGTATCTTTTTTTTATCTTCCTTTCCTCCACTCCTTTCTTTCTTCAGTTCTTTCTTTGTTCCTTCTTTCGAATTTCTTTATCTCTATTACACTACAAATATTATCGTGGTAAAGTGACCCCGTAGAAAAGGTGTAAACAGATCAGATTCCAGAGCTCTTCCTTCCTTCACTTCTACTCCTCTTCCTCCTCCTCCTCCTCCTCCTCCTCCTCCTCTTAGACCTTCTTCTCCTCCTCTTACTCCTCTTGCTACTCTTTCCAATAACAAAAACAACACGATTACTACGTCATGTTTTTTTTCTTTTTCTCTTCTCTTTTCTTTCTTTTTCTCTTCATTTTTCTCTTTATTTCTTTTTTTCTTATATTTTGTCTTTCTTCTATTCTCTTTTCTTTGTTTTCTTTTCAATTTTTTTTCTTCTTAGTTATTTTGTATTGTAATTATGTTATTTTATTTTGGTATTTCTTCATCTACTATAACTACTACTACTACTACTACTATTACCACTACAACTACTACTACTACTACTACCACTACTACAACCATCACCACACGACTCACCACCCTCTTAAACCTACAATTCCTCACCACACAACCACTACAACCAACAACCATCCTCTACCACCACCACCACCACCACCACCACCACCACCACTACTCTGAGGCATTATGTCATAGGCGAGGCATGTTGGCGCGCTACCCAGGAAGAAAGTGAGAAGTGGATATGCGGGCTGTGCTAATGTTTCATGAGAGAGAGAGAGAGAGAGAGAGAGAGAGAGAGAGAGAGAGAGAGAGAGAGAGAGAGAGAGAGAGAGAGAGAGAGAGAGAGAGAGAGAGAGAGGAGGGGGAGAAGGGATGAGGATGTATGTATATGTTAATTTTCCATGTTTTTTAGCTTATCACGTATTGTATGAGGGTTGTTGTTATTGGTGATAAATGCTTATTAATAGTAGTAGTATTAGTAGTAGTAGTAGTAGTAGTAGTAGTAATGGTGTCTGCCTCCTAATATCTCTTTTATATTTGGGTTCCACTGAAGGGTTTCTCTCTCTCTCTCTCTCTCTCTCTCTCTCTCTCTCTATCTCTCTCGCTCTCGCTATCTCTCTCTCTCTCTCTCTCTCTCGTTATTATAATCCCTGCCAATCAATACGACGGATGCAACAGGCCCTCTCTTTCTCTCTCTCCGCTGATAGAGAGAGAGAGAGAGAGAGAGAGAGAGAGAGAGAGTTAATGGGTGAAAATATTGAGGGAATAAGTAAAAAAAAAAAGATTGTGACGGAAAGAAAAGAATTATAAGACAGAAGAGGAAGAGGAAGAGGAAAAGGAGGAGGAGGAAGAGAAAACAAAATAGTAACGAGGAGGAAAAAATAAGAAAATAAGAAAGATAAAATGAGAAACAACAATAAAAACAGAAATAAAAACAACAAACAGCAAAAACAACAACAACAACAACAACAACAACAACAACAACAACAACAACAACAACAACAGTAACAAGAAAAAGATGAACAAAATAAAACGCTTTCAACTTGATCTTGATTTTTCTGATATTGTTTTGTTTTGACCTTCCTTGCTTTGACAAATAAAAAACAAGTTGATAAAGAAAGAGAGGAATGTAAAAAAGGAAAAAACAAAAGAGTTCACACATTCCTTCCTTGCTTAGACAAATAGAAAAAGAAACAAGTTGATGAAGAAAGAGAGGAATGAAAAAAGAAAAAAGTTCCCCCCTTCCTCCCTTGCTTAGAGAAATAAAAACAAGTTCATAAAAAAAGAGAATGAAAAAGAAAATAAAAAGAAAAGTTGAAAAAAATATAGAATTCCCACCTTCCTTCCTCGCCTAGAAAAGTAAAAACAAGTTGATAAAGAAAATGAGGAATGAAAAAGAAAAGCTGAAAAAAAATCCCACCTTCTTTTCTCGCTTAGAAAAATAAAAAAAACAAGTTGATAAAGAAAATGAGGAATGAAAAAGAAAAGCTGAAAAAAAATCCCACCTTCTTTCCTCGCTTAGAAAAATAAAAAAAACAAGTTGATAAAGAAAATGCGGAATGAAAAAGAAAAGAAAAAGAAAAGCTGAAAAATAAATCCCACCTTCTTTCCTCGCTTAGAAAAAAAAAACAAGCTGAAAAAGAAAATGAGCAATGAAAAAGAAAAGAAAAAGAAGAGTTCCCACCCACCAGAAAACCGCAGCAAAATAACATCTTTGACATTCTCGTGAAAAAAAGAGAGAGAAAGAAAGAAAATAACGTGAAATTTAGCGACCGCCAAAAAGAATATATATGTTTTGAAGCAAGCTAAATTTTTACGCTCCGAAAAATTCACGACACATTCTCAGTTGTCCCAGTGAAGTTTTTTTTTTTTATTCTGTCCTTTTTCTATTATTTTCTTTCTTTTTTCCTCTTGACATTTTCCTTTTTTCCTTCCTTTTCTTTCTCCTGCTCTACGTTTTGTTATTTGTTGTTTCTTTTCTTTACTTTCTCTCTCACTCTCTTTCATTCTTTTTTTTTTCTATTTTTCTTTTAGTTGTTTTATTCCTGTCATTCTTTCTCTTGTATTTCCTTTCTCCCCTTCTGACACTTTCTATTTTTGCTTCCTTTTTCTTCTTTTGTTTTTATCTTTTTTTTCAATTATATTTTTCCTCTCATTCTTTTCTCTTACTTCCTATTTATTTTTTTTCCATTTCTGATATCATCTTTTTCCCTTTTTCTTCTTTTTTGCATTCTTCTATTCCTCTTCGTTATTTTATATTCTTTCTCTCCTTCCTTCACTCTCTCACTCACTTTCCTTCTCTATTTTTGTATATCTTCATTTCTTTATTTTACTCATATTTATCTCTCTTACATTTATTCATATTATACTTATTAATTTCACTAAAGACTCATCATCAATTATTTTTTCCATTTTCTTTTAGTTCGTGATGAAATATATCTTACTCGAAAATAATCCCGTTTTCTTTTCTCATTTTCTTCTCTTTTTTACGTTTATTTCTACTGTAAAAAAGAAAAAGAAAACGGACCACTGCAGACCAATATTGATTTACTGAAAAATTGTATCTATTCTCAGATCTCAAATTTATTATACCAGGAGTTTTTTTTCTTCTTTCTCTTTTTTTCTCTTTTCTTATCTCGTGATCTGCTTCCTCCTCCTCCTCCTCCTCCTCCTCCTCCTCCTCCTCCTCCTCCTCCTCCTCCTCCTCCTCCTCCTCCTTCTGCCTTCTCCTCTTCTTCTTCTTCTTCCTCCTCCTCCTATCCACAACTTCACTTTTCTTTCTTCCGCCTTCTCCTCCTTCAATTCCTCCTCCTCCTTCTCCTTCTTCTCCTTCTATAACGATCTTTTCTTAATTCGTTCTTTTTTTAATCTGTTTTTCGACTTGTCTTCCACTTCACATCCTCCTCTTCCTCCTCTTCCTCTTCTTCCTCTACGTTTCTCTCCATTTCTTTCCTTCCTTCCTTCCTTCCTTATTTCCTTCTTTCTCTTTCTCTTCTTCTCTTTATCTTTTATCTCTCTCTCTCTCTCTCTCTCTCTCTCTCTCTCTCTCTCTCTCTCTCTCTCTCTCTCTCTCTCTCTCTCTCTCTCTCTCTCTCTCTCTCATACCTGTCACCCAATTAACTATCTGGTCTCATTTCCGTGTGGTCCATCAGATGGCACCTTGTTCTTCTCATCCTTCTTCTTCTTCTTCTTCTTCTTATTATTATTATTATTATTATTATTATTATTATTATTATTATTATTATTATTATTATTAGTAGTAGTAGTAGTAGTAGTAGTAGTAGTAAATGTGTCTTCCCCCCAAAAAAATATACATTAAAAGTGTTCATGAAGCGAAGAAGGGGAGGAGGAGGAGGAGGAGGACGGGAGGAGGAGGAGGAGTGAAGAAGAAGAAGGAGAGAACAAAGGAGGAGGGGTCAGTCGGAAGAGTGAAGAGGATGGAGGTAAAGATTAAAGAGAGGAGAGAGTGAGTGAGGAGAGAGAGAGAGAGAGAGAGAGAGAGAGAGAGAGAGAGAGAGAGAGAGAGAGAGAGAGAGAGAGAGAGAGAGAGAGAGGTTGGAGAGAGAGGTAATATCAATAAAAAATAAAGAAAAAAGGAAAGAAAAAAAAGAAAAGAATGAAAAAAAAGAAAGAAAAAGATATTATTATTATTATTATTATTATTAGTAGTAGTAGTAGTAGTAGTAGTAGTAGTAGAGAGAGTCAATAGCGTACTTCAGCTAGTATTAATTATAAACCAAAATCTATACCTGAAGTCGATCGATACTTGGTGATGGTGAATGATAGTGACGGGGGATGGTGATGATGGTGGTACTGCTGATAGTGACAATGATGATAAGACATGATGGTGAGGGTGACAGGTTTTGGGGGTCGTTGTGATAGTGAGGTATGGTGACAGTAGTGATGGTGATTCTTGTGGTGATAGTGAGGTTAGAGGTGGTGATGGTGAAGGTATTTTGGGGTCGTTGTGATGGTGTAGTAAGGTGACAGTCGTGATTTTGATGGTGATACTGGAGAGAGAAAAAGAGAAAGAGAAAGTGATGAATAAAATAATGTTACAATAAAGTGATGGTGAAAGAGAAAGAGAAAGTGATGAATAAGATAATGTAACAAAAAGGTGATAGTGAAAGAGAAAGAGAAAGTGATGAATAAGATAATGTAACAAAAAAATGATAGTGAAAGAGAAAGAGAAAGTGATGAATAAGATAATGTAACAAAAAGG